>NC_052358.1:39888316-39894327 GCF_009727055.1 Benincasa hispida
CCTCTAAAGTAGCGAAAAGTGAGAAGTTCCAGGGTGCTGCTAAGGTCAAGGTCTGCCACATTCCACAGTTACACTTCCGGAGGGTTTTACGGTTGTTATTGTAAACTTTGTTGTTAAGTCTTTGAGTTGTATAAACGTTATATTGTTGTAAAATAAAAATGGGCCTACTTAATCGCTGTAGTTTGCCTCCTTGACTTAATCAATTGGTTGTTGAATCTGTACATTGGTATCAGAGTTATTTCTGCAAGAGTTATTAGGCAGTAAGTGTCAACCAAAGGGTTGATACTACTATTAGTCACACCTTTTCCTAGCTAAGAGGGTAGTCTAGGGCGGGGTGTGACATTATCACACCCCCAAATTTAGATATATGCTTGTCCTCAAGAATATCTTCCACTAAGGCAATAATGCTCAATTCCTATCCTATATTTTTGCATCGATTGGTTGCTCCGAATGTTACACTAAGGCACATTGCTTGTCCTCTAGTTTTTAAATAGAATGTTTACCTCTTCTTTGTCAAAACAATTTGATGCGTCTATATGCGGTGGTCAAATCTTGCGCCATTTCTTAGAGACTGTTGATCACGGTTACACCCTTCGTTTTGGCTTATTTCCACGGGTATCATGCGAACATCCAACCACGGTTGTGTGCGAATTTCAACTTTAACTCATGATATTCAGAGGAGTTGTCTCTTGCATTCTTTTATTTTTTTTTCTATTTATTATTTTTTTTCCTCTCTCTTCATACTGCGCTGTTCTTGGAAACCCACCTTCGTTTCGGCTTGCTCCCATGGGTGTCATGCGAACATCCAACTATGAGCAAATTCCTTTCACAACTAAACTCTTATCAGGTTGGAAACATTTTTTGAGGTTTTTCCCTTGCGCTGACATTGGAGTTTGGTATAAAAAAAAAATTTGACAGAAAATGAACGAATTTCCTTAATGACCATATATTCTTGATCTCATCTGCTCAGACCTTCCCCACCCCCAAATTTAGATATGGCAAGGTCCTCGTTGCATTGTTTGGATAGACTAGACAAACACTTAGAAAAAATTCAAAAAGAAGGTTTGAGTAGAACTTTGAAAGATAAAAGGTAAAGTACTGCTAAACTAAGAATTAACTAAGTGTCAACATATAATACATCATGGCAGCGCAATGAAGAACGCAAAAATAAAAGATCAAGAACATCACAAAAATTGACAAAGGACGATAAAGAAAAAGGCACAGGCAAATGGAGTGAATAAGTACTCAATTGTATTGAATATTAACTAAGTATACAAATAAGTACAAACTAATACAATACAAAAATTGTTGCATGTACAAAGAGTCAAAGAAATTTGTTAACTTATAAAAATAAATGAATTAAAATCAAAATACAGAATGGCCGCAAAATAAAATAAATGTAAAGATTAATGTTGAGGAGCAGGAGGATCTGGAAGAGGGTTTTGAGGTGGTGCAAAAGGAGCTTCTTCGAAAATCAAGTGCTGCATGAGATGCGAAGGCACCATGGGACCATGAAGATATGCTGTGAGAAAATTGAAGTACCCATGGTTGCGCTCCGCAAGCTGTCTTTGGTGGCGATTGATCGTATAAGTGTTGCGTTGAATATTGATCAATGCCAGCTTTGATGTGGCAGCACTGCGCTATATATCATCAACTTGTTCCATTACCACCTCAAATCTCTGGTCGAAAAAGGTTTGTTGCTGAGCGAAGAGTTGTTGATGTTGGAAGAGAAGTTGTTGTTGTTGGGCCAGAAGTGACCGCATTTCTACTAACTCAGTAGCCAGGGAGGTGATGGAAGGTTGTGCCTATGATGTTTCACCAGCAACGTTTTGGGGTTGGGCAGAGGTGCCTTCACCCAAATCGTGTGGGTCATCAATATGGGGAGTTGCGGTGATGATGATAAAGGTGAAGTCGGGGCTACTAGGTATAAGGTTGGAGAATTGAGACAAGAAGAAGATTGGTAAAGTGCTCGTGGAGTGGAGAAGAAGGTTGTGCGGGTGGGCTTGGAGGGTGGATTACTAAGGATAAGGGGTCCAAAGGTTCTGGATCATGCGTTGGTGATTCTTAGACTTTTTCCTTTCCCTTGTCATTTGTGCGTTGTCTCTTTGGCTTGGGCTCTTGCGACGCATTCAAATCAATGGCGGGCCTCTTCAAAGAGAGCTCTAGGCAGTGTGGGGAGTCCTTGAGAAGCATCCTCAGGATCTTGATGTTGATTAGGTCGTGGACTTCGTGCATGGGTTTTTCATCAATGCCTACGCCCATTGACAGGCACAAACTTGAGACAGTCCATGGAAAGAAGTATTGTCCTCTGATATGCCCCATCAATGCTTTGAGCTGTCTTGCGATCAACTGCCCTACATCGATTGGAATGTCGCGTGCGATGTAGTATAAAGCCATGACTCAATCGCTTGAAATCTTTTTATCATGCGTTGTTGGGATCAGCCGCTTCTTGACCAAGTAAACCCAAAGCCTTCCCTCCAGAAGCAATCACTTAGACGCCAGGGTACGGATGCCTCTGAGTGAAACCGTCCACTTTGTGCCCGATTGCATTAACACTCGCAGCACGTCTTCCATCTGTTGTTACGTGGGATCATCAATGATTTTATTGCCCGGTGCATCCAGGTTGTGCTTCATTTGGTATAGCTCATTGATGTCCCTTGCGCTGAAGGACACCGTCTCCCCTTTAAAGGTCACCACATCTCTGGTGTCGTGTAGACGTCCGTGGTAGAAGTCCCTCACTACCTCTGGAACAACAATGGCTGGGCATTGACAAAAAGAGTCCCATCCATGTTCCACTATCATGCTCGTGACGAGGTCTGGTAGTGGCGTTGGCACAGGGTAAAAGCCCATCTCCATCAACATGTTGTCATTTTCTTTTCTCTTTAATGGATGCCTCTTCGCCAACGCGAGCTCGCTACTCTCTGCGATTACTCTGCCCTTATCTTTAGCCAATGCAAGGCAGACTACTTTTCTTTGTCTCTTTTCCCACTCTCTGCGTTGTTCCTTCTTCTCGCGTTCCGCGAGTTCTTTACCCTTCTTCTTTTGCAAGCGCCGCTTGTTGGCTTCGCACTTCCTTTCCTTCTCTTCTCTCATTCTCCTCTCCTCTTCTGCCTTCTTTGTCTTCTCTTCTTCTTCCTCTTCTCTTTCTTCTCTCTCAAACTCTTCTATAAACTGCTCGGAGGCCAGCAAAAGACGTTGTTCCTCTTCACACCACCTTATCTCTTCGACTCTTGATTTTTCATTATTGCGGTGCACCTTCTCATCATGCAGTCTTCTTCTTCGATCACCCTCTACGATGATGAGTTGGGCCCGCGCCATTTTCTCTTCTTTATCTTCTTCCTCTTTTCTCCTTCTTTCCTCTTCTTCTATTGCATTGATCAAAATTTGACGGTCAATAGTACACCCTTGCGGTGCATTCTCCCTGCAACGCCGCATAAGGGGGGTATCTTCTCCTTCTTCGCCTTCGCCGGTCGCAACCAATTGCATTGTTTCAGGTTGCGCCGGCTCCCTTAATTGCACTGGTTTTCCCTATCCTCCCTTACAAAGGTAGATTCTCCATCCATCTCAGGGCTCTCAACCCTCTTCATCTTTTCTTCTTCCTTCTTCAAGCGTCTTTCCTCACGCCTGCGCTCTCTCCTTTCTTCCTTCTCTTTCCTCTTCCTTTCCTTCTTGGCCTCCTCATCTTCTTCATCTTCCTTTTCTTTATTCTTTTTCTCTTTGCGATGATGAGATGGCTCTTCTTTTTCTTCTTTTTCTCCTCAACCACCTCTGGTTGCTTCTCTACCGCAACCTCCTCCAACGTAACTTCCTCCACCGCAACTCTGGAGGGTCCTTCATAGGTTTCTACGTTGGCAATCACCTCAGGATTCTCTAAGGCCAGAGTGCTTCTTCTGGTCTCTTCTTCCACCACTTCTTCCATCACCGCCACTTCCTCCGTCACTGCCACCTCCTCCGTAGGCAGTGGTTGGTTTACAACCCTTGCCTCGAGTAATCCTCCTCCATGCTTCAGGTTACTAAGAATATTTCCAAATACCTCTTTATCATCACGTCTCTTTTTTTCGCTCTCAGTGGAGACTGCTGGAGTTGGGGTGGGGTGCTTTTAGTGCTTTGCCCCTCTTGAAGTGAGGTAGTCTGATGACTAAAGGGTTTCGCCGGGGTCTACCGGTGATTCTAGGGACACTGTGTGGTTGGGCAGCAAGTCAGTGACTGGCAGCAAGGAATGTTGCCTCTCGCATGGAGATTTGGTCAGTGGAGGGTGTTGAGGGTGAAGCAGAATGCTGGGAAGTTTGGTCGGCCATGGATGCTTAGGTAATGGACTAGAAAATCGATAGGGTTTCTAGGTTAGAAGAAAGCTCGGTATGCAGGCCGCTAGGGTTTTCAGATTGCAAAAAGAGGTAAAGTGTTTTCACAGACGAGGAAGTGGCAATTTATAGGTTGGGCCTCAGTGGGCTCAACGTTATTTTTGTGGTGGCAGGCCTCGAGATACTCAAAAGGCCCACCGATTGCACTCCCCTCATTTATGAGATTTCAGAGTAAACGTCCTTTCGTCTGGTCACCCATCATTTCTTTGGAATACGAAATGATTGGACTTTTCAAATTTGCAAAAAGAATTTTCTTTAATGTTTTATTTGAATGGACGCAAGGTAAAGATTAACGCAATGTGTTCACCAACGCAAATGCATCTTCACAGAGGACAGGCAACAACGCATGCATCCCCGCAACACACCCCTTAACTAACGCATTTCTGGAGGATTGAGTGTACAATATTTCTACCAGCGCAACACTACCTCAACATAGTGCATTTCGCTAAGGATGGGCAAAGGACACATGCACGCGCAACATACCCCTCAACTCAACGCAGTTGAGTTGGGTGAATGCAAAGCGTATCTTGTTGGTTCAAGATGCGTCCATTATCGCCTTGCATACTGGTTGTTGATTGTTTTATTTTATTTCTTTTCATAATTTTTATTATTATTATTTTTTTCTTTTCTTTTTTCTTTTTTTTTTTCATCAACGCAAGCTGCCATGACTTGCGGTAATAAATTTTTCCTGATTTCTCACTCATTCACCAATTAAAGAATAACGCATTAACTACAGAAAGTAAAGGAAGTAAAGACAGCACGGAAATAAATGCAAGAAAATCAAATGAATCTTAAATTCATAAAGTCATGAAACAAAGTAAATGAAGCAGTAAAGACAAAGTTCAGAAATTCATAAAGACAGGAAATAAAGAAAGCATTTAAACATAGATGTGAGATATGGACTGGAAGATGATTTCCCTTGAATGAGCGCAATCCACACCTCTGCAGGCAGTTCAGCTTGCATGCCCAATGTTCTAGGGACATTTCTCCTTCCCATTAGATCCTAGGGCTTCAGAGTTGTTGGGCAAAGTTCCTGGTGCTCCATTTCTCAACTCAGATGCCAGTTGGCCCACTTGGATCTCAAAGTTTCGAATTGAAGACGCTTGCGCCTGCATTACTACGTCATTTTTGTCCATATACTGTTTAAGTAGGGCCTTCAATGAGCTTCCAAAGGTATTTGAAGATGAGGGTTTCTGATTATGCGATTTCCTTCGTTGCCCCTGGTTTGAATTATGGTGAAAATGAGGAGGGTTCCCTCGACTACCACTCTGATGGTTGATTGGCCTGGCTTGGTTAGGATTACCTCCCCAACCGAAGTTAGGATGGCTCCTCCAGCCAGGATTGTAGGTGTTGCTGAAGGGGTTGTTTTGGATAGCGCATACCTATTGGATATTTGATGGGCATATTTCTGCTACATGAGACCCTCCACAATTAAAATAACTTATTACGGCCACTTAAGCCGGTGCAGCGGGTTGCACTGATTGTTGGGAGATGGCTCCTTGATTGATTGCCATCGATTGAAGTATGGAGGTCACCGCGGCCATCTGTGCAGCCAATGTGGTCATTGTCTCCGTAGGGACAATGGCAGTTTCATTTTTTCTTCTTTCGACGCCTCTGCCTCCATAGCCATCATCAATCCAGTCATCCATG
>NC_052358.1:39894917-39956299 GCF_009727055.1 Benincasa hispida
CCGCATAGTTTCTCATGGAAATGTTGAGGTCAGCGGCTAGGAAAACAGGATCCTGCGTTGGCCGTACTGCCCCTTGATTTCCTATGGGAGCCATATTATCGTTATTATCTGCCATATTAGCTGCTTTCTTTCACCTTGCTCGATTCTGACATGCCCGTGTGTGAAAGGTACGCTTGATCTCAGGGTCAGCTTCAAATTCTTGTTTGGTACCAGTACTCATAAACTGTCAGACTGATCTCCGCGTTGAACAGCCAATACAACGAGATCTGTCCTGCAAAATACCACAAACATACTCAAACAATAACCGTTAACCAATCCCCGGCAACAACACCATAAACTTGTAACTTGTAAAGACATAGATATATATCTTCTATTGCCATAAACTTGATGATATAGATATGCCATAAACTTGACAACATGGAATGTATTCTAATCTTATGATCTTATGTCATACAACGCATGGATGAATGATGACTTTATTTACTATATGCGATACTACTTCTAGATATGCGTTATTAATGAATGCTCTTGTAGTATGTTGTGCGTTGTCACAAGTTTCCTTGCGTTGGAACCAAGTATAATTCCACCGTAAGTTTCTCGGTGTGATTCAAGGTCGAACACAGGAATTGTTTTAGGTTACATGCATTACATTTGTGATATATGTGACCGGGGGTTTTTCAATTTGTAAAAGTTGTGTGTACAGGTATTTAAAAATGTGATAAAGTAAAGATAAGCGATAAAATGTGATAATAAAGTCAATTGCGATAAAAGTAAAGTGCGATAAAATAAACCTAAGCTATGATGATACATGATACAAGAAACCGAGGTTAAGATTGACTGTGAATATTATACAAAGATCGTGTTATGCAGTGGCAAAGCTTATCTGTGAAGCAGAAAGAGAAAGGATAATTAGTACAAACATCGCAAGTTCCTTAATTGCATTAAACAAATAAGTACGGTTCCGCTTTCCTTTGTCGTACACCTCTCGGTGATCGGCCGCGTTCCCACATCTCTGTTGTGAAACAGGGATGAACGTAATGAACGCAAGGTTGCTTCCATCTTTGGAAGTACTTCTCGCTTTAGTTAACGCATTCTTCTAAGCTTCTCTCGACAGATTAGAATGGCACCTTCACTTCTGCTCTCACAAGTGAAGATGTCGTCTAGCATGCTTTAGCTAAACATCTTTATTTCTTTAGCACAGATTAAGTCACTTGTTTAATTCATATTAATCACCAAGGGATTAAGAAAACATCGTGGAGAAAGCGATTAATGGAGGAACGGAAGTAGACAGAAAGATGGATATGACAATGATCAAGACATTTAACTATATAATCAAGTGTCTGATAGATGTTTGTGAATGAAGAGATTAAGAAAATTAAATGCAATTGATGAATAAGAGTTAGAAACAAATACAGATGAGTGCCAACTTCTTGACACGGATCTGGATGGAGAAATCGCTTGCCGGCATGTGGATCAAATGGAAGGAAGAGTTTCCCTCTCAGGCTTGCTCGTCCAGTAGCAGAGATCTAGGTATAGTGCTTCACGGCGGGGATTTGGCAGATTTACACTGAGACTCACCTCTCGGCCTTGTCTCTTCTCTTCTCAAATTTTCTCCGATCAGCACTCAGCTCATCCTTTCTCTCAATAGCCTCGTATCAAATAGCCCCCATATCAAGTATATCTTTTCAGTGGAGGGTATTTATAGGCAAAAAGCTTTGACTCTTTGACTTGTGGACCCTACTTTATTGTTATGGAAATTCCGAAAATGGTGGAATAAATATTCCTTCTGTTATGTAATCAGTCCGTCGAATATGCACAATGGTTAGTTGTACACGTGTCACAATCCTCCGCATTTGCGTTGCTCATTTGCATCTTTCAATCATATGCTGGCATGCGATGTTGTTTTTATTACCGCATGCGGTTGAAATTCAGTTCTGGATCGACTGTCGCATGCGCCGTCATTGCATTGATCGTTTCTTCATTGTTGATTGATGGGCGCAATGCGACGGAGATGCGTTGTTCAATTTCTCTTTGAGCCTTGATCGCAAGTGGTGACTTGATTTCCTGCAAAATAGAATAGAAATATTCTTTTCTACCATCTTAATGATGTTAGTGGGTGTATTTGCAATAATTCATAATTATTGTATTTCTTAGCTAATTTCTATATAATCAACGCATACTCTCTTTTGGCCGCAATATCTGAATAAGGCAGCATAAATAACTTGTATTTCTACAAGTGCTTAACTAGTTTGGTTCCTATTTCAATTGGATGACCTAGGCAACTTAGTCTTAATCCTGAGTGTATTATGAACTCTTGTTCATGAGGGATTATCCTTTGATTTGTATAGGTGAGAATGCTCAGTTTGCCGACTCAATAAGCCTAATTTTGGGGACAAGACTGAGTGAGGAGCTGGGAACATAATAATACAAGATGAAATTCCCTCATTCCCAACTTCAGGGTAAGTAGATGAATGTTCCCTTAAGTTGTGTCTTTGGGACTTGAACAAAGGATCATACCCCCTCATTGGTCGGAAAGGGGTTTCTCTTTATTGGTTGGACCATAAACAGGTTGTTCGTTAAAGGAGCACTGGTACTTAAGGAGTCAGAGGTAACCCAAGGGTAGAACAGTAATTTGACCCAGTAGGCATTAGAACACTCGTGAAGGACTAATTTGTTGTTATTGTTTATATTCTGGATACAGAAATATATCTACAGTGCGAAGAGTGCAGCTATCGGTCTTTAGTGGAGTGCTCAATAGTTAATGAATATTGATTAATTTAATTAAAGAGTTTAATTAATTAATCTCATATCATTAGAGCTTTTAATCTGTATGTCCATAAAGTCCCCTTGTTAGCTCATTAAAGGAAAAGAGAAATGATTTGAATTGTTCAAATCAATTGATGCAATAACATATTAATGAGATTAATATGATATATTCAATTATAGACCTAATCTATAATTAAGAAAGAAATATTTGAATAGGATTCACGTATTAAATTCTTATGAATTTGATTCATAAAGAATTAATTAATTAATTTTGAGAGGTGGAGGCAAATAAACATATGATGTTTATTAATTAATTAAATATATATTAATTCGGATTTAATATGGTTATTTTACTAATGGACTAATTAATTAAATAATGGTTATTTAATTAAATTAGCCCTAAGGGTAATTTTGGAAAGCTATGGAGAAGATCTCCATATAAATTTGTTATTTTGCCCAAATTAGGGCACGGGAAGAATTCATTTGGTGAAATGAAACCCTAGCTTCCAAATTAATCTCCTCTCAAAATTTCTGTTCTCCATATTCTTTATTCTTCTTCATCATCCAAAGTGTAGAGACCACTCTCCTAACCTTTGATTCCTAAGAGAATAACAAGGTCTCACTTACAGTAATGTCCATTGTTCGTTGGAGAATCGTTATGGACAAGACAACGAGGGAATCGACGAAGGTATGTGATATTCTTCTTCCCCTTTTTACTCTTCAATTAGCATGTTGATTTATTACATGTTTGTCCCCTGTTTAGTTCTGTTTTATGTGTTGATTTTGTTTCATTTAAATTGAAAAATCGAAATGCAAGACATTCACACACTTTCACTTGGGATTCGATCCCAACAATTGATATCAGAGCCAATTTCTTGCATTTCGCTCTTCATATTTTTTAAACAAAATCTAGCTTAAAGGTAGGGTTTCTATTCTACATTTTGAATGTTCGAGCATCGATTTGCAATATTCAATGTTTATGAGTTTTGGCACATAGTACTTGTATTTTAATTTGAATAAAATGTAAAGGTCCATTGTATTTTGGGCATTTAAAGTTTTTCTTCGAGTTTGTAAGTCCATGTCGATCGTGGAGCAAGTGTTGCTAAAAAAGGGGCATTCTACCCAACAACGTCATTGCGATATGAGGTGGAAGGCGCGATGCTTTGTCTATTCGAGACTGATGTGCTACTGCAGGCGCTGCAATTAGTATATATAAAAATCGCGCCTTTAAATGTTATCAAATTTTTTGTTGGTTTGTTGGTTGTAGCCTTTGCTTGGTGTCGTGTGTTCAAGTTTTGCTAATGTATTTTTTTTCCTTTGTTTTTTTGTGTTTTTTTTATTTCAATTAATTAGATTAATATAAATTAGTTATATTAATTTAATTAATTTTAGAGTGTCAAAATCCTGTCCAATTAATTACTAATTAATTTAATTATGCATGAGATATACGATTTAAATTAGTGTTGAATGGTGCATAATGTATGTCATTTAAATTAAAATCCCACTTAGGATAAACATGTTCATGCATCATGTCCAAATATAAATGTTATATTTTTAGATGCATGATTAAATTAACATGCTCATGCATCTTAATATAAATATTATATTATTTAGATGTATGGTACATTAAGCATGTTTATGCATCATACAATGTTATATTGTTATGATGTAGGATGACATGATGGTTGATGATGGTTAATGATTGTTAAATACAAGAGTTATATTTTACAATGAAAAAGGAATTTGCATTGTGCATGACACTACTTAGATTAATATAAACGATATATTTGTTCAATGACACAAATGCAAATGTATAGATTTTATATTTCATTATTTTATAACAGTTATGAGTATAATGAAATTAGAATTAAAATTTATAACTAAGAGTTGCATGCAAATATAGGTCCAAATTAATTTTAAATGGTTTAAAATTAATTCATCTAGACTTATGTTGGAAGTTTTTCTAATGAGATTATAAATAGATTAATCTTTTAATTTGTTTTGATAGGATTAAAATGAATTCCGTTGAAAGATTAAATTTATAAGATAATTGCCAATAAGGGACCTTTATCTAAGGAATGTTTTGTTCAAGCGGGGGTATTTAAGCTCACGGAAATAGAACACCTCCATCTGGAAACCAATCTGGAAGGTGAATTGAGCAAATATTTTATAAGCATGCAATAAAGGATTGATTTTATTATAGAGATTAATAAATGAAATCAAGTATTGTTAAATCATTCAATATAAATGTATATTGAGCAAATTAAAAGGACTTAGATAAATTCATTAGTCGGTTTTACTAAGTATAATAAAACCATAAAAATTATATGCTCGGCTTCGTGTCGCCCTAGGCGTGGCCTCCCTTCGGAAAGTGTTTTCATGGGTCAATAAAAAGGTGAATATAGAAAGAGTGCATATTAAGTGGGAGAGAGACGCATGTCAATGTATCCTATGGTCTCCTCCATTAGGTTGCATCGTTGATTCCTATGGTCCGCCTGCACGTCGTCCTGGAATAACCATCCCTTCAAGGGCCTGATCATAGGAGTCAAAACAATGCAAACTCCAACAGTGGATAGGGTTTCTTAGGATAATCTTCAACAGTTGTCTTTCGCATCCCCTCCTAGATTCCCTTTCAACCTAGAAGGAAGTGTGAAGACAGTAGATGCCAATCTTTTTATGACATCTACTACCCATTCCCCCTTAAAAAGTTTACCTTAGGCCTAGCATATTGGTTAAGCACTTAATTACAAAAACATAAAATTTTCGCTAAACAATTCCATTAACCATACAAAATACTTAGAGACTCCAGGCACACAGAAAATACATACAAACATATTACAAACACAACCATCTCCAGGATTACTCAGTAGTGGGCTCTCAACTTAAGTCGGTTTCTAGTCCCTAGTATGCATATGAAAAACTTAGCAAAATAAGGTAAAGACCTAAAGTTTCTCTTTGACCCTCAAAACTTGATCTACTCGTGTGGCAGACTGGCATATCAGCTAGGCTCTGGGGTGTAGGCCGTTATCTGGAAGGAAAAAGAAACATTGGAAAAGAAAAGTGAGCTAATAGCCCAATGAGTGACTTATTTTAAAATTTAATCAACAAATGTCATTAAAACGTATAACTTCTTTAGAAGTTCAGGGTTTATATATGTTTACATCATAAAACATAAAAATCATCATAATAATTAAAAACCCTGAAAACCATGTTCTCACTACAAGAGAACCTCCTTCACTCATCAATTCTTAATTGAGGAGATCCCTTTTACTCAATCACTCAATGTCGAGAATCCTTGGTTGGTGTGGAGTAATCTCAACACAACTAACGTCGATAACACCTACGTGCACGGGGTTATGCCACAAAAGCTACTCATATACCCTGGATACACCATACCTGATGGAATACAAGACATACGCAGCGGAATTGGGATCTAATTACACTCTAATTGCTTCTAAATTAAAGGATAATAGTATGCAATTGAAGGAAAAACAGTGAATTAAAAGTGTAGAGATGCTACCTTTGAAGCTCCCGAAAGCCGCTTCTCCTCGTTGAATCTCGACCCGAACTCTTTTGGACCACCACTATAGTTGACCTACTATCCTCTGGACTCAGAACCGAGTTGTGAGACCCGGTGGATGAAGAGAACCGAGAGAGAAAAAATAGATGAAAATAAGGAATGGAATTTTGAGTAGGTTTGGGTGTTTCCTTTTTTCTTCACAAAGTTGTAATTTTCCAGCCAAATATCAGAAAACTAATATTCAAAATGGCAAAAGTCTTTTAACTAAATTGAAAAGCCCAATTTATAGAAAAAAAAGGCATGCAACAATTATATGAAAAAACTTCACAAAAAACCCAACACCTAGAATCTACTCACTTAGTGGGCTTAATGTCTCCACTATAAGCCAACACCTAGCCCACTATTTTGTTAATGGAATTATCCAACAAAAGTTTGGATTTTCCCACTAACTATAGTCAAAGAGCAAAATAGTCATTTGGTGAAAGTCAAACTTTGACCAAAAAGTCAACATTTTGACTTTTTATGATTTTTCTCGTGTTGACTAATTTTGACCTCCTGAGCATGAATCCACATTCATTTTCTCGAAATTCAAATCACATTTGAATATAAGGTCGGTCAAAGTTTTGACTTTTCAAAGTCAAAAGTCAACTCTTTGATTTTTTACAACTTTGACTATTTCCATCATTTTCGAGCTTCCAAATATGAACGTATTCATATTCTTGATATTTAAATCACATTTAAATATTAAAGCTGTATTTCTAAGCTGAAAAACCCGACCACTATATCACATATACTTGTCGATTTCTCTTTCTCTACCTAATTCGAACAATTCGAATTATTCTATCATACTGTTCTAAGTTTATTCCACATGAGCTAGTAGGGGAACCTAATGGACCTATAGATCATGGGCTCCAAGATCCAAGATTAGCTAGCTAAACTCTTTAGACGGAGCTAATCAACATTTGTTAACTAACGGGTCATTCCATTAAAGTCCCGTAGTTGCACTCCCCTCACTATAGATATATTTGTGTCCATTTGATATAACCATGATTAGTAAGTTAATCCTTCACAGGTTGTTCGTAATCTTGGTTGGGTCATAAAAACCGTTTTACCCATAAGACCACATCTTGTTCCTTAAGTTCCACTTATCCTCTAATGAACAATTGGTTTAAGGTCCAACCTATAAACCAAATCCCTCTCGGGCCAAGGAGAGGGTGGGGCCCCTTGTTCAAGACCTGGATTCAGTACTAAAGGGAACAACCTATCTACTGTCCTTATAACGGGTAGGAGTGAATTTCGTCTTGCACCCTATGTTCCCAACTATCCACCCGATCTTACCCCTGAAATGGGAGGCTTATTGGGCCAGCGATATTGAGCTGCCCTCACCGATGCAGATCTAAGGATAATTCTGAGTGAACAGGAGTTCATAGTTAGCTCAGGATTAAGATTAAGTTACCTAGGTCATCAATTAACGAAATAGTCAGTTTTATACATAAAACGGTATTTAAAACGTAAAAAGTGACTATTTCATGGTTCAGTCTTATATAAACTCTTTACATAGGATAACCCCACTCACATATCTCTATATGAACGATTCAGGATCACATCGTTTGTACTATCTACAAAGTGGGCCGCATCCATAGTGTCCCCAGAATAAGGCACCCAACCTAATTCATATACTATAGACCATTTTGACTATATATTTGAACTTGATCCACATTTATGTCACTACATAAAGTTCAAATTACATTAAATAGCCTCGGAACCTTAGTTTATTGGATTTAAGATTACAATTTCAATAACAACTTTATCGAAAAATAAAACAGAATATATTTATTAATTTACAAACTACGAGTTTTAGGACATAAAATCCAACAAACTCCCATTTGGACTAAAACTCCTAGTGGAGTATTACAATGTTGAATTTAAGTGAGAAATATATGAGTACAATAAACATATGAATACAATAACTAGGGCATATACCCAAAAATTCTCCCACTTGTCCTAGTTTACAAACTTCATAGACCTAGACTCTGTAGGTGACCTTCAAACACTTTAGCCGTGAGGAACCTTTTGTAAGAAGGATCAACAATGTTTTGCTCAGAAGATATCTGGGTTACTACAACGTCTCCACGATGTACAATCTCTCGGATCAGATGGTATTTGCGCTCAATATGCTTGTCGTGCTTGTGGCTTCTTGGTTCTCTTGAGTTTGCACCTACACCACTATTATCACAATATACGGTGATAGACAGATGCATATTTGGAACGACTTCCAAATCTGTCAAGAATTTCCTCAACCATACTGCTTCCTTTGCTGCTTCACAAGCAACTACGTATTTAGCTTCCATTGTGGAGTCCGCAATACAGTTTTGCTTTACACTTCTCCACACTATTGCTCCTCCATTAAGAGTGAACACTGATCCAGATGTAGACTTTCTAGCATCTTTATCAGTTTGAAAATCAGAATCAGTGTATCCAGTAAGGATCAAATCCTTAGTACCATACACGAGCATGTAGTTCCTCGTTCACCTAAGACAATTAGGCTAATTCCTCAGGCTGTGTAGACCTCCTATGGGTGTTTGTCCTCACAATCACACCTTGTTACCCACACACACGGTCGTCCGAGGGTGCTCAAGAGGCGTCCCACTCACCTACCCATTCAACACATGCCTCGCGTGCCTAGTCGTGTCACACAGCATATGCACAGCGCCTAGCCGCGTCACTCAGCACACATAGCACAATCACACACCTCAAGCCACACTTACTACATAGCATACACAACCATCCTTCATGCTGTTCATCACTGCATGGCCTTGACCGAGCAGCTACTCACTTGTGCTTGGGGTGCAACAGCTTGCTTACTCAACCTATCAGTTTCCTAGGTTTATCTTCCAGTGTAAATAACTCAAAATTTAGGCGTTTTCTTAAAAAAATTCCTTCAAAGAATTTGTTCCCACATGTGATAACTAACTTACTTCAAACTTTTAGCATCAGATTCCACCTGAAAAACTCAAAATTCTCAAAAATTTGCAGCCTGCACAAGTGATCTGAGAGCCTTGCACACTTGGGGAAATCTGAAATTCGAAACTTGTTCCTATGGGAATTTCTGTCCGACAACCCTAAGTCACCTTCGACACTCCATACTCTTTAATTTGGCAGCATTTCCCTCTCTTTGGCACAAGGAAAAATCATAAAGTTGAGCTCCTCATTTTATAACTAAGCTTGCATGAATATAAGTCCTCTTAATGTGACACTTAGGCCATTTAATTTTGGTTTAAGGCCTCTAATCCTGCCACTTAGTCCTCTAACTAATTGTTAAGCAGGGTGCTTACACCACCTCATCGCACTGCCCCTACATGGCCACATAGCCTCCTTTGCCAACACTCGATCGCCTTAGTCTTGCCTTGCGACCATCGCCCTTAGCCTTGTAGCTATCGCTCTTATGTTCAACGCCCAGGGCTCAGTTGCTCTAAAACTCGTGGTATGTAAACAATGGAGCTTATTGTGAAAATTCAATAAAGGTGTTATTGAATACATCTATTACTTGAATAGAAATCCAATAAACCTAAAAGTCCCTTAACTATTGGATGAATACTTAAATTTTATGTGGAGACATAAAGGTGGATCAGGTTCGAATAAATAGTCAAAATGATCTATAGTGCATGGATAAGGTTGAGTACCTTATTCTGGTAACCCTATTGGATACGGCCTGCTCTGTAGTTGTTACAAGGAGTTGTAAAATGCTACAAACGAAGTGATCCTAATTCGTTCATGTTGGAAATGAGGAGTGGGGGTGTCCTTGTGTAAAATAGTTTGTACAAGATCCAACCACGAAATGAGTCACTCTTACTTTATAACGTTGTTTACTGTTTAAGACTGACTATTTCAAAGCGATGACCTAGGTAACTTGATCTTAATCTTGAGCTAACTATGAACTCCTGTTTATCTGGGATTGCCCTTAGATTTGCATAGGTGAGGGTTGGCTCAACAGCGCCAGCTCAATATGACTACCATTTTAGGGGTAAGACCGGATAGATAGCTGAGGACATAAGGTGCAAGAGGGAATTCACTTCTACCCGCTTAAGGGATAGTAGAGAGGTTATTCCCTTAAGTGCTGATTCTGGGGCTTGAACAAGGGATCCCGCCCTCTCATAAGGTATGAGAGGGACTCGGTTTTGTGATTGGATCACAAAACAATTGTTCATTAAGGGATCAGTGGGGACTTAAGGAACAAGAGGTAATTTTGGGGGTAAAACAGAGATTTGACCCAGTTGTTATTGCGAACAACCTATGAAGGGTTAACTTACTAATCATGGTTATATCGAGTGGACGTAATATATCTACAGTGAGGGTAGTTCAAGTATGGGCTTTAGTGGAGTGACCCATTAGGTAAGGAATGGGGGTGAGATCGGTATAATCAGTTTAGCCCATTCATCTCGGATCGTTGGAGCCCATGATCTGTAGGTGCATGAGTTCCCCCTACTAGCTCGGAAATGTATTAGCTATAGAGTAATGTGATGAGTTAATTTGAAACGTTCAAATTAGAATTAAACGGAATTGGAAAAAATATATTTAAATATGACTTAAATATATGAAGATGAATTTGTGTAAAAATTAATTTAATATTAGATATTAAATTAATTAGAATTATTTAAATTGTTTAAATAATTATTTATTAATTTTATTAGAAAACTAATTTGTAAAATTAATAAATTTTGATTTTAGAAATAAAATATGATTTTAAAATCAAAATAAATTTTTGGATATTGAAAAATAACACAAAACTTGAAAAATGGGTTTTTCAAGTTCATCTTTAACTTGCTCACAAGGAACCCACCACCTCTTCTCTTGGTTTACTCCAAGCATGAGCTGCATCCCATGCAGCACATCTCTTTGCATGATAGTTTGAAATATATTGAAGAGATTGGAGTAAAGAATAAGTGATGAACCGACTGAATTTTTGCTAGAAAATTCAAATGAACAAGGTGTTCTTCAATGGGTTCTGTTCAGTGAGCTTTCTCTATATTCCCTTTGATTCCAGCTTATTTTGAGTCCGACAACTCAATCTAGAGTACCAAGAGGATAGTAAGGAAGATCTTGTGGTGGTTTACACAAGGAGTCAGAGGATTTTACAACTAGAAATGGAGATTTCGTTGGTTCGGCCAAGGTATGTTCATGAAACCCATTATACTCTGTTTTTAGCATGTTTCTTTTCAACACAAAATAAATGAATTAGAATGCTTATAGATCCTGAACTCTTCTGCTGCGTGATGGTGTCGATCCAACACTCTTAACCTCAATGTATCATTGGTGCCATGCCTAGCCACACCGTACAACCATCACGGAAATGCTAGGCTCTATCCAATATGCAACCACCTAGGCCCTCATACCTTTGGTGCTCAGAGGGAGGAGGTTGCTGCTCACCAGCCCCTCAACTAACCTCCTTGCACATTTTATCACACTTTCTCTCATGGTTATGCACTAGTCCCATTCGTTGAGTCTTCAAGCCATATACTTCTAGTGATCGTCTAGACCTCACCCTCGATCAACCTTCCTATCTTCTTGGTAATTCTTGGTGCCCAATATGCAACCACCTAGGCTTGCTTAGTTGCTCGCACACTCTTCATTCCACCCTTATGCGATAAGCTCACCCACACGATCAAAACTTGCATTGTAAGTGCTACCTTCCATTATATGTGAGTACCGTTTCCAAACACTTAGCCAAATTCCCTTCTCTCAACCCTTGATGCATACACACACCTCATCACATGGCATATAAGTATATTAACCTTCATAATACTATAACCTATAAAGAATTAGTAAAATAAGTTGAGAGCTTACAGTACCTTTGGGATCCAAAAATGATAGGGTTAACACTTAGGATGAATTAAGCTAGTTAATGAATCATTGATCGAAAAATAGTAGCCAAAAACTATAGGAATAAGAGTTATTCTGGTATTAGTGATTAGCTAAGGTTGTCTCAATTCATGGGAGGAGTAGCTAATTGCCCTTCGGTGCCTATTGCTCTAAACTTCTGAAGTATCATTGCAAAAACTAAATTAATAGTTTAATTAGGGTTCTATGATTACATGTGTTTTTTCTAAATTGATTGGATAATTAAGTAACGGGTTAAGAGAAATATAACTAATATGATCGATTGGTTGTTATTCATTTTCTTCTTCTTCATTGATCAATTTCATTGTTCTTCACTACACAGGTCAGAGGTTTTCATTCTTCTTCGTTGATTCCATCGATCACAGGTAGAGTTCTTTTTCTTTTCCTTCCTTTACAAACAATTGAAATGAGAAACAGTGAGGAAGTGTTAATACTTTGAAGATTCGATTTCAAATCACCTTCTTAGTTGTTCTTTTTCTTTTGGATTTTGTGACTCTGTTTCTTCTTCTTCTTCTTCTTCTTTTTATTCTTCTTCTTCTTCACATTTCGTAGCCTAGTAATGTCTTTGCGAATGAATTACAATGGTAATGTCTTTGTTGATCGCGTTCAGAATCTTCTTCATAATTCCTTTGCATGCAACGGAAAATGATTAATTCTCATAAACGCATAAAAGACATAACCGAAAGTGCATAAATTTGATGACAATTTGTACTATTATTTGTCTATCTTAGATAGATAAATATAGACACCTATCTTTGTCTATCCCTAATAGACAAAGATAGAAGATCTTCCTTCAATTTATAATAGCTCATATGGTTGAAACAACCAATTCTTAAAATTTTGAACACGATCAACATCTTATTCAACTATTACAAGAAAAAAAGATGTGCATATCTACGCAGCTTACATGAACTCCTCGTTCCAATCAGCACCAGAATCTGAGTAAATCAAATTTTAATTAATAGGCACATGTATGTTTATAAAAACTTGTAAAAAATACAAACAAATAAACAATAATTTGCATTTTTTTTTTTTTGGCTTGATTCAACCCAAAATTAACTCTAAATATTCATTTAATATTTAGTTGATGAATTCGAAGGTTTACCAAAGAGACGGATTGATAGACAGATATAAAAGTCTATCTTTGTCTATCACTAATAGGCAGAAATAGAAGTCTATCTTTGTCTATCAGTGATAGACAGATATAGAACTTTATCTCTGACTATCATAGATAGACAGAGATAGATTCTTATCTCTGACTATCTTAAATAGACGGAGAAAGATGCCTATCTCTGACTATTCCTGACAGACAGAGATAGAACTCTATCTTTGTTTATCCCTAATAGACAAAGATAGACGCCTATCTTTGTCTATCTCTTTGTTTTTTCCTTGTTTTATTTTGAATTGAACTTATTACTTTGTATTGTATTGTATCATCAAGATAGAACTACTCATTGTGATTGGGTGTATCGTTGATAGACAAATATAGAAGTCTATCTTTATCTACCAGTGATAGACAGAGATAAAACTCTATCACTGTCTATCTGATAGATATTGATAGACAGAGATCACATTCAAAGTCTGTTGAGTTAAATGTTTGCAAGAAGACTAAAAATGGTATGTTAGGGCATCTCGGTATAAGAACAGTGAGTTATGGATGCTTAGGAAGTACATTTCTAAGCATAACTATCCATTGAACACCACTCAAAGTTGTCATAGGCAAGCTTCTTCATCATTAACTGCCAATTGCTTGATAGATGTTTTTAGGTTCATGTCTACTAATCAATCCATTCCTAGATACATAAGGCTCGTACAAAACTTGGAGTTATTATAAGTTATCAAAAAGCTTGGATGCAAAAAAACATCTAGTAAAGATGTTAAAAGGAGATGCAGTTGAATCATACACCTTGATTCCAAGATGTTTTGAAAAGTTTAGTAAAATGAATCTAGATGTGATCCATTTTACTTAGCAAATTTCTATCACTGTCTATCTATACAGTTTCAGTTGCAAATGGATCTACAAGAGAAAACGAGACCAAGCTAGTAAGGTATAGACCTACAAAGCAAGACTCGTGGCAAAAGGTTTTACCCAAAGAGAAGGGATTGATTATGAAGAAACCTTTTCTCCTATTGCCACCATAAAATCGATTAGAATTCTTCGAGGAGCGAGAATTCAAGCTTTCAAGTGAGATTTCAAGTTTCCAACAAGATTTCAAAGCTTTCCAACGAGATTTTGAGCGAGGAGCGAGTTTTTGGTCGAGTAGCAAGTCTGAACTAGTTTGACTGAGTGAAGACGATCGAGGAGGGCCGATTTGACTAATTTTCTTCAGTTTTGGTCCGGTTTAGCCCCAATCCAGTCTGATTCAACCATATTTGGACCGATTCCACCCATTTTGATGTCTTGAAGGTTCAGTTCAAGTGATTCGGGTCCAGTTTGGGTCGATTCGAGCTATTCTACACCATTTTTAAGTTGGTTATGGACCGATTTTGTAATAATTTAGTTATTATGCTTGCCTTCGATGCCAAGGCGGAACCATATCAGTATTTTTTTAAAAAAAATAATTATGCATGTGATGTATGTTGTATTTAAATTTAAACATGTTTGTGCAGATTGTATGTCCTTTAGATTTAAAAACCCACCATAGGAAGCATGTTACATGCATTATATATATGTTATAATCTGTTATAATGTATAGAATGCATGTTTAGGGTTTTTGTTATTTAATATAACTGTTATATTAAATATGAATGCCTTTGATATATGTTGTGGATGTAAGAGCATGTCTAATTTTTATAAGTTGTTATAAAATTGAGTTAGACATTAAAATTTATAACGAAGATAAGATGCATGCTCACATAAGTTAATCACCCATTTTAATAAGTTAAAATAGGTCGACATCTTGTAAAACCTATTTACAAACTCAACCGGTAGATAATCCTGTCTAAGGCTGGAGGTACTTAAGTTGATGGTCTACGAAACACCTCCTACCTGGGGATTAAACCGAATAATTTAATGTTGTTAATCGGTTTTATAAGCGTACATGAGCGGTGTGAGGTAATAAAACTATTTATCACCTAGACATTGTAGGTTAAAATCCAGCTATAAATGTTATACTTGGATAAACCACTTAGACTTAGGGTTGTTTTAATTAGCCGAAAATAACCTAAGTATAATTTTACCCATATTAATAGAACACTTCAGTGGGAGTTTAATAAACTTATATATGATGAAGTTATTAGAACACATAAGTGGAAGATTAATAACATATACGATGCATTATTTTTAGCTCTCACATCTCTAAGAGTTCACAATCGAGATTTAAACGGTACTTCGTGTCACCCTAGGAGTGACCTCCATACGGAACGTATTTTCATAAATTTGGATTCTAGTGAATAAAGGGAAGTCATTCAAACATAAATCAAATATATGATAAATAGATTTAAACTGCCACATCTCCACATAGTTCACACCGTGAGATTCATATGACGTTTCGTGTCACCCTAGGAGTGACCTCCATACGGAAAGTGTTTGTATGAGTCAATAACAAGGTGAACGGGGGAGATAGTTCATAGTAAGTGGGTGACGGATTTGTGTCAACTTGTCCTGTGGTTTCTTTCGTTAGTTTGGATCGTGAGATTCCTAAGTTGCACTTGTTGCTTTGCTTTAGGCGGCCCTTGCTAGTCGTTTAACGACGGCTATGCCCACGAAGTGTTGTAACATAGGATTCGAAACAACTCAAACTCCAAAAATAGAGAGGATTTCTTAGGTCCATTCCCAACCTTGACTCTCCATTTTGGTAGCATAGTTGGGGCCGACCTCTAACGCCTGAAAACGAAGGGTTACACTTACAGAATTACTAAAGTATTAGTAATTTCTGACCAAAATGGTAACAAAACGACTATATGAATAAGAGTTGTTTTGGATATAGTGTTTGGTCAAAATTGTTTGCTTTAGTGAAGGATTATCTGACTGCCCCTCGGTAGCATGTATTCTGACTCACTATAGTATCGTTGCAAATAAATCATGGTTATGGGTACATTATTACTTGTTTTGTTAAAACTTGATTTTGGATTTAGTTGTAATTTTCTAATTCGAATTTGTTTGAAATTTTTCAGCATGTCGAATTCTTCTAGAATACTAACTTTCGAATTAGTTAACGATAAAATTAAATCAACAAACAAATTATTAGCAGTTGATATCTTCAAAAGAGTTTTTACAGATGATTGTCTTCTATTTCCCAACACATCTAAAGTTTTGGACAATATAGATGAAAATGCAAAATTCGAACAACAAGATAAATATGATTTGCTTGTTATCGAAGCATGTTTAGTGAAAAATAATAAAACCTGGATAATTGATTAAGGTGCCGCTAATCATGTCTGTACTTTCTCACAGGAAACAAGTTCCTAGAGATAGCTGACAGAAGGTGAATGGTGATGCGAGGTTTCCTGATGCGTTGTAAATGGTGATGCGAGGTTTCCTGGTAAGTCCAAGGTCGAACACAGGGACTACTGAGTAAATATGCTACAGTAAATTTGATTCTCTTGCGGTAGTGAAAACAAATAAGTTGGATGGTGTTTTATTTAAGAATATTTCCTATGCGACGGAGTTCGAATAAAGAGTTGATGAAATTGAGAATTACAATGAGTATGCGATGAACGGGTTGAGAAGGGGTTTAGCTAACACTTCCTAAGATTACGTACAAGTTATGTGATCATGCTACACACAAATAACAGCATGTCATCTCTCAATGCAAATGCCATAATTCCTATTTCTAGGACGCATGCGATGTATACGAAAATGTAGATAGGACTTATGTCTAAGGCTCTATTCTTGTCTATGCGATGATAAATGATGCACACATACACAAGGTGACCGCATACTATCATATCTTATTTCTAGGGTGCATGTGATGCATTAATAGCAATAGAACTTATGTCTAAGTTTCTATCTCTTGCTTATGCAGTTCTAATCTGACTCTCTCAAGCCTAGATTCTAATCTGACTCCCTCAAGTTTAGATTCTTTCTTTAGACTATACTCTCAAGTATCTCTAAAGGGTGAATGACGCATACATAAGACAAGATGATCGCATAAAGTGTAAATCTTAGGTCATGCAAGCTAAGTACTTCTCATCCCATTCGGAAATTTAGCTACTCATGCAAAGTATGAAGAGATTGAACATAAGTTGAAATGAGATTTCCATTTTCTATAACTAAAATGTAGAATATAGAATAACAATGGAATGTAGAGATAAGAAACCTAGTAGCAATGTCTTGCTCCTCGAGGCCTTTTACACTGTCTTTTTCACTCCAACTCTGTCCAGATGAACATTTTTGCTTTCGCAAGTGTTGGCCCTCTCTCCCTATGTAGTGTTTCCCGGCAGTCTCTCGGGCTGTCCGGGAATGATCTCTCGGCCTCTTCGTCTCTTAGCTTGTCTCCATCTTCTAAGTATGAGCATGAATATGAACATACTAATGACTCACTAACTCTCTATTCTTCCATTCTAACTTCGCACCGAGGAGAATTATTGTCGCACCTACAAGGAGAAAATGCACACCACATCCAAGAAGCAGTCACATATCCAAAACAACTATAATTAAATAAATAAGCTAAACTAGGAAAGCAAGGTAAAGATAGCGTAGAAGACGTCCCTGGAGAAATTGGAGTGAAGCCACCGCAAGGAGTCTTCCATGTAGGAGATTGATCTCAACTGCTTAGGTCAAGAGGCTTCTGACCTATTGGAACTTCCGACAATTGTTGGGCGTATGTTGGTCGTCATGCGCTTATAACTGCTTTCAGCTCATGCAACAGATAGCCTTTCTATCTCGGGGTCAATACTGGCTTTCGGCGCATCGCCTATACTTCAAATATTGTTTGCAACTTGGTCGCACAAGCTACAATACTCCCAAGGTAAAAAGGTGCACCTGCGAAAACACAAAAATCAACAAACTATTAGCTGCCAAGTCCCCGGCAACGGTGCAAAAAACTTGATACGCAAAAAATTGAGTGAATAAATATGTATTTATCTTATGATATGCGTTCGTTCTCCATGCGTCACTGGTCATATGTTGGACTAAAGAATATGCAATATGCGTCTAAGAACCTATGCGATGACCATGCATTCCTGCCATAAGTTTTCTTGCTCTTTCACCAAGTATAACGAGATCGCAAGTTTCTCAAGGTGATCCGAGGTCGAACTCAGGGACTTGTAGCTAAATGTTATGAAGTAATGTGTTTGCGATGAAGAATAAAAGAATAATGAAGTTTAAGGACTATGCGCTACTCCTACTCCTAACTAAACAGATTAAGCAATGGAAGTATGATTATGAGAGTTGGTAGGGACACGACAACTGTTAACGCATAATAAGATGCATGGAAAAATAGATAAAATGGTGGAGGGGATGATTTCACTGCATCAATAAGCTTGATTGCAAGGGTAAACCCAACCAGCACAAGTTATGCGATTATGCTATACACAATTGTCTAGGCGCATAGGATGCATATGCGATAGTGTCAATAGGACTTATGTCTAAGTCTCTATTCTTGCTCATGTGATCTAACACATAAATAAGGTGACCGTATACCACCGTATCCTATTTCTAGACACATGCGATGTGACCGCATACTATCATATCCTATCTATAGGGTGCATGCGATGTGTAATAGCAAATAGAACTTATTCATAAGCCTCTACTCTTGCTCATGCGATCTAATCTGACTCTCTCAAGCCTAGATTTGGTTTTTAGACTGCTCTCTTAAGTATGTCCAAATGATGAATGATGCACTCATAAGACAAGGTAATCACATAAAGCATGGTCGACATAAGATTATTCCTATCTCTAAGAACACTGCTTACTTTGCTTAGTGAGTTACACTACTTACCCTCTCGGGCAGTTAGTCGATGTTGATCAGCTCATAGACAAGCATTGTGACTGCTCATAGACAAGCGTTGCTATAGCCTCACATTAAGCAATGAGGATTTTCTCACAATACTCGCGCAACGCACACCTCTCGGAGGTTTGCTACATGCTTCATATGTCTATGCCGCATGATTAAGTATGCAATACTCTAGCAATCTTACTTAGTCGTTGCAATGAAAGTGAAGGATGATAAAGAAGAGGTAAATGAAGATGGAATCGAAGGAAATCACGAGATGCATTGATTACAAAATGTATTAATGTCTTAAGTCAAAATGTAATACAATATAGAGATAGAAGAGAGATGTAGGCAATGTCTTACTTCCATCAAATGTGTTTCAAGGCTGCCGGTGGTGCCATAGATGGGCGGTGGAGTAGTCTCTCTCGAGATCTATCTTCGGCGAAGCTCCGGTCGCCACTCGGAATGGTTGGAGGAATGAAGAACTCTTAAAGAATGTCTTCTCACGCTTTCGTCTGTGATCACAAGGATCTGCCCTAAGGCAGAAGCTCGGATGATTTGAAGTTGGACTCTAAGGCTCTATTTATAGAGCTCGATCATCGACAGCATTAATGGACCTACTCTGAATTTCTGCTGCTAACGGCGTGATAGACCTACTATGAATCTCTGCTACTAACGGCATGGTAGGTAAAATGTCAACATCAGCTTTTGATACTCCCAAGGTATGCGTTCATGCTTGGTTTCCGAAGTACTATAGCATTCCACCACTCTTACGTTCATCCCTTTATTATGGTTATTACTCTGTAATCTCAACCTTTATGCGATGGACGCATGCGATTAATGGCCGCAACATCCATGCAACGAACGTATGCGATCGCCTTTTGCGATGGTGGGAATCACCGCATGCGATCGATTCCTGCGATAGCTACAAAAGTAGACATTTGGATGCAGAATAACACATAATATTGGGTTAGCCGAGATTTTCAATGTTGATCGATGCAAGCTCACTTTTCACATTAGGATAATCACCACATATTCCACTCGTTAGCCCTCATAATTCTAAATAAAAGGCTTATAATAACGTGCATTTCTACTAGTTATCAGTACCTTATTCTGGTAACACTATCAGATACAACCTACTCTGTAGTTATTACAAGTTGTTGTAAAGATACTACAAACGAAGTGATCCAGATTCGTTCATGTAATGACATGAAGAGTGGGAGTGTCCTATACAATGAGTTTGCATATGATCGAAACAAGAAATAAGTCACTCTTACTTTATAACGCTTTTTATTGTTTAAGACTTACTATTTCGCTTAGATGACCTACGTATCTCGATCTTAATCCTAAGCTAACTATGAACTCCTATTTATTCGGGATTATCCTTAGATTTGCATGAGTGAGGGTTGGCTCAACAACACCAGCTCAATAAGCCTCCCATACTGGGTAGATAGTTAGGGACATAGGGTGCAAGACGGAATTCACACGTACCCAATTTAGGGATAGAGAAAAGGTTGTTCTCTTAAGTACTGAATCCAGGTCTTGAATAAGGGGCCCCAACCTCTCACTGGCCCAATAGGGATCTGGTTTAATGATTAGATCAAAACCAATTGTTCGTTGGAGGATCAGTAGGAACTTAAGGAACAAGATGTAATATCGGGGTAAAACATCATATTGACCCAGGCATTATTACGAACAACCTATGAAGGGTCGACTTACTAGTTATGGTTAAATCATGTGGACACAAATATATCTACAATGAGGAGGATGCAACTATTGAGCTATAGTGGTGCGACTTGATAGTTAACGAATACTAATTAATTTGGTCTAACGAGCTTTAGCCAATTACTCTTAATCGTTGGAGCTCATGATCTGTAGGTCCATAAGATCTCTCTACTAGCTCGTAAAACATGAACACCTTGAATTATTAAATTGCATGAATTTGGAATGATATCAATTTGAAATGTTCAAATTAAAATTAGGGTTTGAATTTGGATAAGTTCAAATTCAAATTAGAGTTTGCATAAACTATATTTAATATAATTATTTAACATTTAATTTATTGAAATTAAACGAAATTGGAGAATTTATGATATTTAAATATTGATTTAAATATCAATTACATGAATTAGATTCATGTTTGAATTTAATATGTGATTAATTTGATATTTGATATTAAATTAATTAATTAATAATGTTTAATTAATTAAAATTCAAATTAATTTCCAATTTAAAATTCAATTTAAGAAATTGAATTTTGATATTTGATCAATTATGAGGTAATTAAATCAATTTTTTGATTAATTTTTTAATTAAATGATTATTGAAATGAAAAATTGGATTATATGGGTTTTGCCCACAAACAACTTGAGAAGGAGGTGTTCTTCCTACAAGCATACACAAATCCCACTTGAATTGAGAAGTAGGTTCTAGTCATTTGGTGGTTGAGGAATGCTTGCATGCTGAAGAAATATAAAACTCTCAAGTCTGAAGAAGAAAGTAAGGGGTTCTTGAGCCGAAAGGAGTTTCTGCTACTTCATCTTCTTCCTCACAAGAACCCTCAATATCCTTTACCAAAATCACACAAATTCGAGTTCCACCACTCAAATTCAAGGCTGAGAATAGTAGAGAAGATCCCTCGATGGTCCATTGTCGATTTGGAGCTGATTTGGAGTGAAGAGCAGCTTGGATTTGGGAGAAATCGTCAAATGTATGTTCTTCTTGAAACCCTCTTTTGAATTTATGAAATAGCATGCTTGAGAACTCAGATTAAATGTAATTAAAGTGCTTATTGATTCTGTTTGCTTCCGTTGCATGCTTATGTATTCCATCATCTTTCCCCTTGCATTTGCTATCGTAGATTCTGAAAATGACGTATCATGGATATGGTTTTATGAAAACTTACGAAGTTGTTTTGGGAAACGAGAGAATCTAGTCATTATTTCTGATAGGCATCTTAGCATTCTTAAAGAAGTTTTAAGAGTGTTTACTAATGTTAAGCATTGTGTGTGCATATAGCATCTCTTAAGAAACTTGAAACTTCATTTTAAGGATCCATTGCTTGATAATAATTTCTTTAGTTGTGCTAATGCCTACACTATTGTTGACTTTGAGTACCATGTGAGATCCATGGAGTCAATCTATCCAAATATTAGAAGTTATCTTAGTAGTATTGGGTTTGAGAAGTGGTCTCACATCGAATGTTGTAGAAAGTATAAAGACAGTTTTTAAAGATGCTAGAGAACTACACGTGGCTAGCTTGCTTAGTTCAATAAGAGATATATTACCAAAGTGGTTTTATGATTGCAGTAAAGCTTCTTTTGCAATGAAAATTGTTTCGACTTCTTGGGCTAATAACATATTACGATGAAAACACAAAAAGTCAAGAAGTTTCTTGGTAAGAATTTTGTTTTCTTTTTTTTTTTATTGTCTATCTATTATTATCTATCTCAGATAGACACTGATAGTGCTCTATCTCTGTTTATCTCAAATAGACACTGATAGAATCCTATCTCTATCTATCTCAGATAGACTATGATAGTATTTTATTTATTGATACTGATTACTTTCTTGTATTTATCTATTAGGTTGATCCCATTAGCAACACTGAATACAAGATAATGGATGGACATAAACAGTTCATAGTGAAGCTAGAATTGGGTTCTTCCAGTTTTCGAGTATGGGATTTTGAGGAAATTCCATGTGCACATGCACTTTTTGTTCTTCGAATGCTTAATTTAGATACCTGTTCTTATGTAGCTGACTTTTATTATAGAAGAACATTGTCAGCAACATACAAGTGTTGTGCTAGACCTGTTGAAGTTCATTTGGATTGGAGAGCTAAAGATGATGTCATGAAAGTGTTACCTTCTATTGTTAAACGTCAAGTTGGAAGACCTGAAAAACAAAGAATTCCATATGTAGGTGAATTTAAAAGTTCATCGAAATGTACTCGTTGTAATTGTAAAGGCCACAATAGTAGGACTTGCAAACTTGAACCAATTAATCAAATGATTTAATCATTATTTTTCATTGTAATACATGTATAGATATATGGATTAACATTGGACTTTATGAATGTTATTTTCTGATTTATGATGTTCTTGCGTTATTTTTAATAGTATCTTCACTTTTCAATAGAACTGAAGAAGTACAAAAATTATCTATTGATATCAGGCAGGTGATAGACACAAAAACTAGTTGTGATAGGCACAGATAGTGCCTATTTGACTTTATCTACCGATATCAGGTAGGTGAACTTTAGTAAGAAAATTAGTAGACAGATACAGATAGACAACTATCTGTGTCTATCACTGTGTAAATAAATTATGATATCTATTTGAATCTATCAGTAGATAGTTGCAACATTGTTTATCACTAAATATACAGTCTTGATTATTTTCCTAAATGTACATCACACATTCATTGCAACTATGTCCCCCCTCTTTAAGTCAAATCCTTAAATGATAGGACTCTATTGAAGTCACCCATCCTTTAAAACCCAATTCATTGAAATCTATCACTCTTTATCTCATATAGACACTGATAGTATTCTATCTTTGTTTATCTCAGATAGACAATGATAGAACTCTATCACTATTCATCTTAGATAGACAGTGATAGTTTTAAGTCTTTGTCTATTTCAATTCAAAGTTATCAATAATAGATCCACTCAAATAAACATGTAAATGTTAAATTATTATTGTTTATCATAAACAAGTATGTAAGATAAAAAATTATCTACCAACAACAAAAATACTGATATGATATTATTGTTTATCATTGAAGTCCACCACTGTCTATCAGATAGTGTTCTATCTTTGCCTATTTGAGATAGACTGTGATAGAGTTCTATCAGTGTCTATCTGAGATGGACAGTGATAAAATACACTATCTCTGTCTATTAGATAGACAGAGATAGTGTTCTATCTCTCTATCTATCTCAATTTAAAGTTATCAATAATATATCCACTTAACTAAACAAATATAGAGTGCAAACGATATAGAAATTATAGAAACAGATATTAACGTTTACAATTAAAGTCCATCATTATCTATCTTATCATTGTCTATCTTAGATAGACAGAGATAGAGAACTATCACTATCTATCTAATAGATAGTGATAGCCCTCTATCTCCTTCTATTTCAGATAGACAGAGATGGTCTTCTATCTCTCTGTTTATCCAAATTCAAAGTTATCAAAAATAGATCCACTCAACTAAAAAAATATAGAGTGAAAACGATATAGAAACTATAAAAATAGATATTAGTATTTACCATTGAAGTCTATCACTGTCTATTTGAGATAGACAGAGATAATGCTCTCTCACTTTCTATCTCAGATAGACAGAGATAGTGCTCTATCTTTGTCTATCTCAATTCAAAGTTATCAATAATAGATCCACTCAGATAAATAGGTATATATTGATGTTAAAGTTTTTCAATAGCTGCTAAAGTTCCTAAGATAGATAGTGATAGTTAACAAGACAATGAACAAAACATGTTAATTTTATAAATTCCAGAAGTAGTTGATTGTCAACAAGTAGAAAGAAACTTACAAATTATATAAAGTAGAAAACAAAGTACAAAGAAATGTTCAATTTGAAACTTTACAAACTGTATAAAGTAATCCAATTATTGTCTATCATACATACAAACCTCTCTACAAACCTCTCTTTAAGATAGACAGTGATAGAGGACTATCATTGTCTATCATACATACAAAACTCTCTTTCCCTTTGGCTCTCATTTTCAACTTGGATCTACAAGGAAAAGCAATTTTAGTTAATAAGTATGCAAAAATAAAATAAAGTAGTAAATGACAAACCAAATATTTATCCCAGGTAAATATGTTGTTTCACGGTCAACCATTGTATCAAGATCATGTCTTTCTTCAGAAATTCGAAGGCTAAGAGAAGCCGGTTGATTTTTTTTCCACACCTTCTTTATGCTCTTATTATTTTTTGTATGGGCTGGGATATTTTCGGTATTCATATGTTGGGTTGGGCTTTCTTCCATCCATTTTGGGTTCCTTTTAAATTTTGCTATTGGTTGTAAATAATTTGGGCTTTTTTATTACATTTGAAAAGACCTCTTAATCGAGTTGTTCAAATTATTTAAGGGAAATATAGGGATTATTTATATTAATGTGATTAATATAAAGTATAATGTATATTGACACATAACAATACATAGTTAATTATAAATATGATTTATAATTAAAACTATATAGTATATGAGAGTAATATATTTGAATGAGATTCAAATATAAATTATATGAATGAGATTCATATAATTACGATAGGTTAAAATTAATGTGAATGTGAATCATATTAAAACTATAGGTTATGAGAGAGTTACACATTTTTAAGCATGTTTAATTAAATGTGTGATATTCAAATAAATTTATGATTAATTAATAAGATTAATTATTATTATTATTATTATTATTATTATTATTATTATTAAATTTTATAATTAATCAATAAGATTAATTCATTATCATTATTTTATAAAAAAATTAATTTTAATTAGATTAAAATTAAATAATATTTAAAAATAGCTCCCATGTAGATGTATGTCATAACCAGTCCCAGACTACTCTTTAAGCCTAGGAAAGGACATGACTGCAGTAGTTATCAACTCTTTTGTTGACACTCACTACCTAGTAACTCTAACGGAAATAATTCTGATATCAACATGCAACTCATACACAGTGGAAGCCTCTTAGGCCAAATTCATTAAGTTTAAACACACAATATATTTAGAGAGATTAGATTACTAGTTTCAAAAGTTCCGATGCCCAAAACCTTAGTCCCTATATAAACAATTGTAACATGTGTACAATATTTACAGTAACCACCTAATCGACAGGTTACAATATCTTTGTCCTTTAGTGGCAGAGCAGATGCAGAGCTATCTCCTAAGAATTTGACCGCTACCTAGGGGAAAGGAAAATATTTGAAAATGGGGTGAGCTTGCTAGCCCAGTGAGTGACTTAAGAAAGAAAACTGATTCTCATGCAAAAGTTTCAATAAAGAGATTAAACTGAAATATAAATTTCTACAGTAACCTTGTACGACGATATAAACATTTTCCAAGCATAAAGCATATAAAGCTATTTTTATTAGAAAACATTAAAACTATTCCTTAGTTAAGAAATACCCTTAAATCCCAACGTCAACTGTTAGTTAAGAGAGAACCATTTTGCTCAATCTCAGACTTTAACTACCTATGTGCACATGGCCACGCTATCGTCATACCTTAGGTACTTTTGCTCAGATACCTTTTCAAAACTTGTCCTTCAGTATCGAGCTGCTCGGATACCTTATGAAATGTCCTTCAGTATCGAGTTGATCAGATACCTTCTCAAATGTTCTTCGGTATCGAGTTTCAAGTAAAACTAGTCATAAAATGACTTTCTCTTTAAAGCATGTAAGGCATACCGTATAGAAAACATGTCTTAAAAGATACTAACGCATGCTTGGTGTATTTAAACACACATAAATAGTTTTTCAATAAACAGTCATACATGGCATGCGTTTAAAATATAACTCATGTTTTGCTTGGAAATTACTTCGTAAAACTAGCTAGCATGAGAATAATATTTATTTAAAACATGGTTTCTTTAAAACATTGTAATTATTTAGTCACTCACCTTGGTCGTTTAGGAACCTTTCTCTCTAGAAGTTCCTTGGTTACCTTGGGCTCCCTTTTGAACCTAAGATCCAGATTCAATTTAAAGCTCGGATTACTCATAGTTATAAGCTTATCTCGAGATACTTTCTTCTACAAACATGCTCTAAAATGTCTCAGGAAGTTTACCTTAAAATATTAGCTCATAACTCTTCGTGATGAATCATCAAAACATCTAGAATGACCCAAGCTTACCTGATAGCTTGACCCTTCTGTCATTTCCTCACTTTCTAGCTTGATTCCTTGGAGCTTCTTCTCCAGCAACCCTATCCTAAAAACTAGACTCTCAGAGCTTTCAGATGGCTTTGGAATCATTCCAAACGCACGAGTATGCTGGGAGATATCCTCATCCCAAGTTGACGCTACTTCCAGACTTCACTGTCGACTGCGTCTCCTTCTCTTGAAACTTTATGACCAATGCCTGGTTTTGCTACCAACGCATGCGTTCTTTCATCAATGCGTAGTTTCCTCATAATCAGCCTTCATACACTCTTCTTAATATTCTTTGAAGAGAATTTGAGTTATGATCTGAAGAGAAGTCCTTGGCCCTATTTATAGGCGTCCAAAATCTCTCCAAGGCCGACACCTCCTACTTGGCGACATGTCCAAGTATCTTTTCCCCACACTATCAATGCAACCTTCATGCCATTGCAATCTAAGGTGTCTTCCTCTTCCTTAACCCACACATAATGCTTAAATTTGCATGTCTTCTTGTGCATCCACCTCATTTGCTTGAAGCCCAAGATTTCTTCCCAACAAGCCACATGTTCGGATGATCACCATTGGCTCATTCCACACCCTTATGGTCGCAAGCCATCTTGGCCGATCGCTCCCTCACATGACCTATGCGCCCATCTAACCTCCAATGCGTTCATCCAACCTAAAATGTGGTCATCCTACCTCAAATGCTTGGTCGTGGATGCCATTTTCTCTTGCATGGCTTTACCTTTGGCCTATGCGCTCAACTAGGATTATGACCAACACTCTTCCAACGCATACTATTATCCTTGTCCTATGCACCCACATGCCCTCGAATGTCCTTGGCATATAGTACATCACCAATGCATAACAACCTTTGGGTAAAGCTAGTTCTCAACTCAACACTTCATGGTATAGCTTACCATCGCCTTGGCTCTTGCTAACGCATCCCCTATGGCCAACGCATGTATGTCCTTGTTTGCCAACGTCCTTAGTCTCTTATTCAAGACCAATGCAACCTAACCTCATAAACCTTATGTACCGCAAGCCTTAGTAACGCAAAAATGTTTCACCATGCGTCCATCATGGCTTGTCTCATTTCCTAGCTCATCGTCTAGTACTGTTGCCGTATAACACCATCGCATAGGGTCTACGCCTATCGCATAGCACACAGCTTACCGCACAGCTCTCGCTCATCGTGTAGCGCTGACGCCCATTGTCTAGCAAAGCACAGCTATTGTCTAGCGCACACGCCCATCACGTAGCGCCATCGCCCAACATCATCATCTAGCACTGATGCCGATCGTTGCTTGTCCTCAAGCATATCTTCTACTAAGGCAATAATGCTCAATTCCTATCCTATATTTTTTGCAACGAATGGTTGATCCGAATGTTACACTTAGGCACATTACTTAACAAAGTAATTTCCTTCCATCCTTGCTAATTCCTAGCAAAGCCCTACTTTATTCGTCTATATAACAAATTTCTGCTCAAAGATTCTTTTCTAGTTTTAAAATAGAATGTTTATCTCTTCTTTGTCGAAACAACTTGATGCATCTATTTGCGGTGGTCAAAACTTTGCATCATTTGTTTAGAGACTGTTGATCATGGTTACACCCTTCAGTTTGGCTTGTTCCCACGGGTGTCATGCGAACATCCAACTACGGTTGTGTGCCAATTTCAACTTTAACTCATGGTATTCAGAGGACTTGTCTCCTGCATTCTTTTATTTTGTTTTTGTTTTTTTTTCATACTGCATTGTTCTTGGAAACCCATCTTTGTTTTGGCTTACTCCTATGGGTGTCATACGAACATCCAACTACGAGCAGGCTCCTTTCACAACTAAACTCTTATCAGGTTGGGAACATTTTTTAGGCTTTCCCTTGTGCTAACATTGGAGTTTTGCATAATTTTTTTTTGAAAATGGAAATAAAATAAACGCATTTTCTTAATGATCACATATTCTTGATCTCATCTGCTCAGACCTTCCTCACCCCTAAATTTAAAGATAAGCAAGGTTCTCATTGCATTGTTTGGATAGACTTGACAAACACTTAGAAGAAAATTTCAAAAAGAAGGTTTGAGCAGAACTTTGAAAAATAAAAGGTAAAGTACTGCTAAACTAAGAATTAATTAGGTGTTAGTCAGAATTTTCAAAGTATGGGAAATGTTTCTAAGTATAAACATATAATACATCATGGCAGCGCAATGAAGATCGTAAAAATAAATGATTAAGAACATCGCAAATAATTGAAAAAAGGATGATAAAGAAAAAGGCACAGGAAAAAAGGATTGAGTATGTACTCAATTGTATTGAATATTAACAAAGTATACAAATAAGTATAAATGATCGCAATACAAAATTTTTGTCTATATAAGAGTCAAAGAAATTGATAAAAAAAAAAAAAAAGAATTAAGCTTTTCTTTCAAATTTGATTCAGAAGGGTGCACGATTAAAAATTCACACCATGCTTCCAATAAACGTAGATACATTTTTGCTGAGGACGGGCAACACACATGTACTCCTGCATCACACCCCTTATCTAAACACATTTTTGGAGGATCGGGCGCACAACATTTCTATCAGTACAACACTACCTCAACATAGTGCATCTAACTAAGGACGGGCAAAGGATACACACACGCGCAACACACCCCTCAATGCGATGCATTTAGGTATAATGGATGCAAGGTGTCTCTTGTTACCACACACTGCACCCATCATCACATTACTTACCAGCTTCTATTTTTTTTCTTTTTAATTCATCAACAACGCAAGTCGAAAAAGATTTTGCGGTGTTTAATGATTCATCCAATCATTCTCAAAATCTATACGACCGACGCTACTAAATTAAAGGAATGGAAATACATATGAAATTAAATTGGAAGAAAATACATAAAGTATTAAAAGCTAATCCTAATAGGCAACAAATAAAGGAATTTAGAAAGCGGTAAAAAAAAGCTGTAAAGAAAGCAAGTAAACATAGATAGTAAGGCTTAATCCGTTGACCATTGACTTTAAATGCACTGTTCCCGTCTAAAGTTGTTAATTCCACTATGCCGTGAGGAAAGATTGTCTTGATTTGGAATGGCCCAGACCAGCAAGACTTCAATTTCCCTGGGAACAATCGTAAATGTGCGTTAAATAATAATACCTGTTGACCTTCGGTGAATGTTCGATCGTTTATACATGCCATTTCTTGGTTTCCTCCTTATAGATCTTGGCATTTTCGTAGGCGTCCCTTCGCCATTCGACCAGCTGGTTCAGTTGCAGCTTCCGAACTTTCTCCGCACTCGCTAAATCAAACTTTAGCTTCTTGCATGCCCACATCGCCTTATGTTCTAACTCGAGCAGCAGATGACAAGCTTTTCCAAAGACCAGGGCATACGGGGACATGCCAATTGGTGTTTTATAGGCAGTCCTGTATGCCCACAATGTTTCATCAAACTTGGGTGACCAATCCTTCCTAGAAGTATTGACTACCTTCTCCAAGATAGTTTTGATCTCTCTGTTAGAAATCTCCGTCTGCCCATTAGTTTGTGGGTGATATGCAGTCACAAATCAATGGCTGAAGTCGAATTAAGTCAACAAGCTGGCAATTATGCGGTTGATAAAGTGAGAGCCCTCATCGCTGATTAAGGCCCATGGCGTCCCATATCAAGCAAAAATGTTCTTCTTCAGAAACTTCGCCACTGTGGTTGCATCATTCTTGGCACATGCGATGGCCTCAACCCATTTTGATACGTAATCAACCGCGACCAAAATATAGTGATGACTTTCTGATGGTGGAAATGGGCCCATGAAGTCAATTCCCTAAACATCAAATAATTCAACCTCTAAGATTGATGTCAATGGAATTTCATTTCTTTTAGACATATTCCCCGTTCTTTGACATCTGTCGCATTGCACAACATGGGCATGGGCATCCTTAAACAGTGTTGGCCAGAAGTAGCCACACTGTAGGACCTTTGCTGCGGTCCGCTGGCCCCCAAAATGTCCTCCATATGGAGACTCATGACAAAGCTCTAAAATGTGCTTGACTTCGTGCTCAGGAATGCATCGACGTAATATATGACCAGGTCCAAGTCGATATACGAATGGATCGTCCCAGAAATAAAATTTGGCATCATATCTTAGCTTCTTCTTCTGCTGGTAAGTATAGTCATCCGGTATTTGATCGCAAATGATGAAGTTTACTATGTCCGCATACCAGAGAACATTAATGTCTACTGCCATCAGCAACTCATCGGGGAATCTTTCCTCAATATCTTTTTCTATCCCTTGAACCTCGCAATTCTCCAATCGTGACAAATGGTCGGTGACTTAGTTCTCGGTGCCCTTCCGGTCTTTAATCTTCAGGTCAAACTCTTGCAGGAGCAACACCCACCGTATAAGCCTCGATTTTGCATTCTTCTTCATCATCAAATACTTGACCGCAAAGTGATCCGTGTACACCACAACGTTTGTTCCGATTAAGTACCGTCGGAATATCTCTAATGCAAATACCACTGCGAGCAGTTCCTTCTTTGTGGTTGTATAATTCTCCTGTGCATCATTCAATATTTTACTTGCATAATAAATAGGATGCAATATCTTATCCATGTGCTGACTCAAAACTGCGCCCACAGCATATCCGCTAGCATCGCATATCAACGCAAGTGGTTGCGTCCAATCCGGAGCAATCAAAATGGGTGTGGAGATGAGCACATCTTTCAATGTATTGAATGCTTTGGTGCATGCGTCATCAAAATTATATTATCGGTCAGCTTCTAGGAGTGAACTTAAGGGCCTTGGGATCTGGGAGAAGTTACGAATAAATCTTCTATAAAACCCAGCGTGTCCCAAAAAGCTCCTAAGTGTTTTTACGTTCACTGGTAGGGGTAACTTGGAAATTGCGTCAATCTTTGCCTGATCAACTTCCAATCCTGCCTTAGAGATTTTGTGACCCAACACTATTCCTTCTTCCACCATAAAGTGGCATTTTTCCCAGTTCAAAACAAGATTTGTTGCCACAAATCTCTTCAAGACCTTTTCAAGGTTAGATAAACAGGAGTCATAAGTATTACCGAAGACTGAGAAATCATCCATGAATACCTCGACTGACTCCTCCAAGTAATCTGAGAATATTGCCATTATGCATTGTTGAAAAGTGTCTGACACATTGCAGAGTCCAAAAGGCATGCGTCAGAATGCGAACGTACTAAATGGGCACGTGAAGATTGTCTTATCTTGGTCCTCCGGCGCAATTGCTATTTGGTTGTACCCTGAATAGCCGTAAAAAAATAGAAGAATTCATTTCCCGCAAGTCTATTTAACATCTTATCAATGAACGAGAGTGGGAAGTGGTCCTTTTTAGTGGCCAAATTCAGCTTGCGATAATCCATACAAATTCTAACCCGCTAGTGTTCTTTGGGAATTAATTCTTTTGTCATTTAGTGACGATTGTCATCCCCCCTTTCTTCGGACACACTGCACTGGGCTCACCCAACTGCTATCAGATATCGGGTAGATGACACTGCATCAACCACTTTACTATTTCCTTCTTTACGACCTCCTCATGGCAGAGTTCAAGCGCGTTGCCTTTCTACTAATCCAGTCTTTCCTTCTTCCTACGAACTTGGCATACAATACGAAGACTGATTCTCGAATGTCTTGCCAAGGTCCATCCTAGGCTTTGTGTTATTTCTTTAGGATCTGTATGCACATCAATCTTCTTTCTCCTTACCAGCGATGCAGAAATGATAACCAGTAACGTGTTGTTACTCCTAAGTAAGCATACTTAGGTGCACAGCAATGGCTTTAACTCTAGCACAGATGGTACTTCAAAGATGGCTTAATGTGTTATGATGTCCGTTCAGAATAACTTGAGCGGTTCAATAATTTGATTCAACATGAATTGTGGGCGCAGTCCTCCTCCACATTGCACCGATTTCAAAAATCTTCTTCCTTAGATCCTTCAGGGGTTTCATGCCAAGGTTCTTCCCACAGTTCCTCAATACCTGGCAATTTTCTATATCACCTGGGTACTTCAACGCATTGAACACGTTGAATTTTACTTCCTGATCGTCGACCCTGATGGTTAATTTCCTTTTTGCACATCGATCAGTGCTCGCCCTATTGCGAGAAATGGACGACCCAAGATGATAGGGACTTCTCTATCGACTTCATAATCCAATATGACAACTTCTGCCGGGAAGATAAACTTGTCCATTTGCATGAGAACATCCTCTATCTTGCCCTCATGAAGCTTTATCGATCTATCGACCAACTGCAATATGATCGTGGTTGGTCTTGCGTTGCCGATATCTAGCTTCTTAAAAATCGACAAGGGCATCAAATTTATGCTTGCCCCTAAATCTCATAGCGCGTTCCCAACCATCTTCCTTCCTATCGTGCAAGGCAATGTAAAACTCCCAAAGTCCTTCATTTTAGTGGGGAGATTGTTTTGAAACAGTGCGCTGCACTCATAGTTAACGTAGCTGTTTCATTTTCCCTGATCTTTCTTTTATTGGCAAGAATATCCTTGAGAAATTTTACATAACTCGGCATCTGCTCTAGTGCTTCTATCAAGGGAATGTTAATGTGTAGCTGTCGGAGAACGCCAGAAACCTCTGAAATTGCTTGCTATCATCTTTCTTCTTCAGCCGGGACAGAAAAGGTGGCAGATTCCGCCGTATTTCTTGTTCACTTGGCTGTTTGTTGAGGTCTTATGCTTGCTGTGTTTCATTAACTGGAGGTTGCGTTGATTTAGAATTCATGTCTTAAGGAGCTTCATCTTTTGTTGATGAACTTACTTCTGAACTGGTACTTTTTTCAATATTAGTTGATTGTTCATCATCAAAAGTCAAATCTACTAGTGTTGTTGTTGCATCCGGTACTAATGGCATAGGGGTTGTTGTTTTGCCATTCCTCAATGTCACTGCATGACATTGTTTTTTACCTCTGAGCCCCGATACTCTTGAGTTTTCGTGCCGCATACTAAGCGCTTTCTTCTTTAATACCCTCGCAAGCTGATCTATCTGTTCTTCTAATTCTTTAAGGGAGCCAGCTTGCGATTGCCTCATTGCCTCGCTCTTTTCAATATAATATTTTAACGATGTCTCCAGAGATGAGGTGCTGCAAGAGGTATCATATAAGAACAGTTGGTCACAGGGTGGTGTACCTTGAGAATTACCTGGGTTGCAGTCCAGATTAATGAAGACCGGAGGGTTGCCTCGATCCCCGTGATAACTGTACTCATAGAAACTATGACTCTCTTGATTGTGATTCCCATCCCAACCTAAAGTTGGGTGATCCCACCAACCAGGGTTATAGATGTTGCCAAATGATTAACCGTAGACAACATATACGGGTTGTTGATTCCATGGGTAAACTTCTACTGGATGTCCCTCTCCATATTATGCAATTCATTGCGGCCACGTGAGTCAATGCATTGACTTGCGCTGTCCTTGAGAGAGAGTTCTCTGTTGGTTAGCCACTGTTTGAAGGAGTGAGGTCATTGTGGTCATCTGATCGACCAGTGCGCTCATTGTATCCGTTGACACATCAACACTTTTTTACTCTTTCTTGCTCCCGACCCCTTTCCTCGAGCCTGGTATCAATCCACTCATCAGAATGTTGCGAGATACGATCCAATATGTTCTTTGTTATATGACTTGTTCATTAATCCTCCTTCTGCGGAGGCATCGACAACTGTTTGTGTTGATTGGTCTAAGCCATTGTAAAAGGGTTCCATCAAAATACTATTGGGAATCCCGATATGCGGACAACTCTTCACTAACTGTCAGAATCGCACCTAGGCAGTGCTCAAGGTTTCGTAACCCTTTTGTTCGAAATTCAAAACATCCGTCCGCCTCTTCGCATTGACAGCTGGAGGAAAGAATCTATTCATTAATCTATCAACCAATTGTTCCCATGCATTAATCTCGTCTGGCTCTAACGACTGAGCCCACCTCTTTGCTTCATCCCACAGTGTGTACGGGAACAGATATAGTTTAAGATCTTCTTGAGTTACAACAGGTATGGAAAATGCGCTGCACATGTCTACAAAATTTGTCAAATGAGCGTGTGGGTTTTCTCCTTGCGATCCTCCGAATTGACGTACATTCTGAATCATCTGCAGCATAATAGGTCTTATTTCAAAGCTGACATTCTTCTCAACCATGGGTCTTAAAATTCCTGGTGAGAATTATAAAAATATGGCGCCGCATAATCCCTCATAGGGATATTATGGTCAGCAGCAAGAAAAACTGGATCTTGCGCTGGCAAATTTTCCCTTTGGTTTCTTGCAGGTGCCACATTCTCATTAGCCATGCTTCTTCACTAATTAATTTGACCCTGATGAACTCTTGCGCGAATAATACACTTGATCTCTGGGTCTGCTTAGAATTTCTGGATCACTCCAGCACTCATAAGCCGTCAGACTGCTCTCCGCGTTGAACAGTCAGTACAAAGAGATCTGTCCTGCATATATCACAAAAGTATTCAACACTAACCGTTAACCACTCCCCAACAACGGTGCCATAAACTTGTAATGGCAGGGATGCATAAAGCTATAGATTAATTAAGCCTATGTCCTACAATGCGTGGATGGATGATGATTTATGCGATACTACTTCTAGATATGCATTATTAATGGAAGTTCTTGTAGTATGCTATGCGTTGTCACAAGTTTCCTTGTGCTGGAACCAAGTATAATTCCACCGCAAGTTTCTCGGTGTGATCCGAGGCCGAACATAGGGATTGTTTGAGGTTATTACGTTATATTTGTGATACATGTGACCAGGGGTTTTTCAATTTATAAAAGGGTTTGTGTACAAGTATCTAAAATTGCGATAAAGTAAAGTAAAGCAATAAAATGCGATAATAAAATAAAGTGCAATAAAATAAACCTAAGCTAAGATGATACAAGATACAGGTTTCATGATACAAGATACTGAGGTCAAAGCTGTCTGTGAAGATTATACAAAGATCGTGTAATGCGATGGCAAGTCTTATGTACGAAGCAGAAAAAGAAAAGATAACTAATATAAACATTAAAGCTATTAATTGCATTAAAGAAAAGATTATATAAAGAAAAGATCGTGTAATGCGATGGCAAGCTCTTAATTGCATTAAAGCTATAAGTACGATTTCGTTCTTCCCTTAGCGTACACCTCTCGATGATCGGCTGCGTTCCCACATGTTTGTGGTGAAACAGGGACAAATATAATGAACGCAAGATTACTTCCATCTCTGGAAGTATTACTCGCTTTAGTCAACGCATTCTTCTAACCTTCTCTCGATAGATCAGAATAACATCTTCACTTCTGCTCTTACAAGTGAAGATGCCGCCTAGCATGCCTTAGCTAAACGCATTTATCTCTTTAGCATAAATTAAGTTACTCGTTTAATCCATATTAACTACCAAGGGATTAAGAAGACGTCATGAAGGAAACGATTAATGGTAGAACAGAAACAGACAAATAAGTGAAAATGGAAATGATCGAGACATTTAATAAATCTATTTAGTGTTTGATACATGATTCGTGAATGAAGAGATTAAGAAGATGAAATACAGTGATGAATAGAGTTAGAAACAAATACAAATAAGCGCCAACGTCTTGGCGCCGATCTGGATGGAGGTTTTCTTGCCGGTGTAGATGGACCGAATGGAAGGATGGGCTTCCCTCTCAGACTTGCTCAACCGAAAGCAGGGATCTGAGCACAGAGCTTCACGGTGGGGATTTGGCAGAATCGTGCTGAGACTCACCTCTCGCCCTTGTCTCTTCTCTTCCCGGATTTCTTTAGATCAGCACTCAGCTCAACTTTTCTCTCAATAATCTAGCATCAATTAGCCCTCGTATCAAGTATATCTTCTTTAAATTCTATAGGGGTATTTATAGGTGAAAGCTCTAACTCTTTCCTTGTGGGCCCCACTTCTTGTTATGAAAATTCTGAAGATGAAGGAATAAATATTCCTTCTGTTATGCAATTAGACTATCAAATATGCACAACGGTTAGTTGTACACGTGTCACAATCCTCCGCATTTGCGCTGCTCAGCTGCATCTTTCGATTGGGTACTCGCATGCGGTGTTGTTTTTATTACCGCATGCGGTTGGAATTCAGATCTGGATCGACTGTCGCATTGCGCCGTTATTGCGTTGATCGTCTTTTCATTGTTGATTGACAGGCGGCAATGTGACGGAGATGCGCTGTTCAATTTCTTGTTGAGCCTTGATCGCAAGCGGTGACTTGGTTTCCTGCAAAACAGATTAGAAATATCCCTTTCTACCATCTTAATAATGTTAGTGGTGTAATATACGATAATTTATAATTAATGTATTTCTAAGCTAATTTTCATACAATTGACGTATATTTACTCTCTTTTGGTTGCAATATCTAGATAAGGCAACATAAATAACTTTTATTTCTACAAGTTATCAATCGTGCAGTGCCAACGCCTCATCGTCTAACGCTATCACCCATCGCATAGCATTATCGGTCATCGTATAGCGCTATGCCCATCGTATAGTGCGACTCTCCGCATCGTCTAGCATCGCACTTTACCGCACGATTGCATACTGCATCACTTAGCTCCCCGCTTTGCTACACGATCGTCCAGCGCCCGCTTACACGATTGCCTACCTCATCGTGTAGCGCTGCTTCACTTACTATACGATTGTCTACCTCATCGTATAACGCCACTCCTTTGCTACATAATCGTCCAGCGCCCATGCATGCACAAACTTGAGGCTGCCACATGCTTTGCTAACCTCTCAAGACATTGGCTGCCGCATGCGTTTCTCTTAGACACATTTTGGCTTCCTTCAACGCCCAAATAATCTCTAAAATGAGCAAGGCCAACGCATGGAACAACACTTAGCCAATTTTCTAGCTCCCAAGCATGGGTTACACTTAGCCAATTTTTCAAGCTTTACCCAAGAGTCCAGCTTTCAACTTCAAACTTTTCTTCGCTTTTACAGAGAAGGTCTTCAAGTGTAAGTCTCCTCTTCTTTGTAAAAAGCATGGTTATTATATGTTTATCATGTATTTCTTCTTTTAGTTATCTTTTTTTCACGAAATTCTAAAGGCATATGCGTTCATGCGCTTCTATTGAGGAATTCGATTCTTTCTAGTGATCCCCTCAATTTTTTCAATTAATGATGTCTCTCTTAACTTGATTCACAGAGAAAAGAGTTCTCTGTGAATTCTCTCCAAATACAAAAATTCTCTCTCTTCAAATGGGTTTCTGCCAACCGGTACCTTGCTAAGAGAATAGGAGGAAGATTTGATGGTGGTGTCTGTCTCTGTTCATTAGGGAGATAAATAGAGAAGAAAGAGTTGGTGAAACTCTTGAAGACTTGGAAAAGATTGAAGAATAGTTCTTCAAAGATATAAGATCTTCATCCCTATATTTGTATTAAGATGCTTAGCCTAAATTTACAGGATTGTGGATGTTTTTTTTTTATATATATATTTTTGTATGTGTATTGAATTTTTTGAAATGAAAATTGAAAGCAATAAGTGATCACTCGCTTCCTCTAGGAATTTGACCCCTTCACTAAGCCTATATGGTCACCTAAACCTATATCTTAAATAGGTTCTCAAGCAAAAGATACTTTATTCCCTAATTACTTAAAGTTAAGAATGTCATTTCTACTCTCGTTCACCTCCTTCAACAGAATATAATGACATAAAAACCCATTAAAAATCAACTTGGAATCCAAAAAATGTCCAAAAACTAACATGTTTGCCTAGACATTTGTAACTTAATGGATGTTAACTTATCCTTAATTATCGAAATTATTTTCCCAAGATGGGAACAACAAGTTAGGGCAGTAGGAAAGTAGGGAAATAGTCATCTTCACAAAACTTGGGTATCATTGCCATCTACAAGACAGTTAAAAACAGGAACTAAACTCGAGACCAAAGACAACCACAAAATTTGAACAAAATAAAGAGTTAACTGCTTTCGATCTTGGTGTAGATCCTCGGTGAGATCGACCATCGAGTTTGAAACACAATGAATATATTAAGCTTTGATCTCAGGCCTCTAGAATTAGAGCATGCAAGTATTTGGGATTTTATTTTGGAATTTTGAGAATTTAAAAAGGAATAGGTAATATATATATACATTTACTTATTTGAAGTCAGTCTTCGTCTCCGGCGATTCTCCAGCAGCCACAGGCGTAAGGCAGCGACGACTGGAGCCCACACCCACGAGAACGTCCAGCTTTCTTGTCGACGACGGTCTACGTTCACCCACGAATCTAACTTGCATTGTGAGTACAACTCTGAACAGCTTCGCCTAGGCTTTTGGAGCGTCGTTTCTTCTCAGTTTGAGACTCCAGCGTGAACAAGTTGGCAGCAGTGTTTTGGGTGGGGGGTAAGCTTTGGATTGTTACCCACACGGCCACACTCCGATTGGCTTCAAATTAGTGCCCATAACGTTTAAGGTCTACATCTGCAATTTGGAATGCTTTAGGAAACCAACCAGCATGGTTCGGGGCCTTTCGGTATGTTTCGGTAAGGATCATTGCTTTAATTTCCTTTTTGAATTGAATTTAAGTATTCAGATATTACTCTGGCTTGTAACTTTTTTGTTGTTATCTTTGGATAAATTTCTCAGTGTTCGATTAAGGTTCAGCAAGTCTGAACATATGGACTAGTTCAGACTTGACTAAAGTATGTTAGAGCAGTTTTTGACTTGTGAAAGTTTGTTGGGTGTGGTTTTGGACGAATTCTGAGTGATCGATTGGTGGATTTTGGGATCAGAATGTTCCTCTTGAACATTACTGTCGACCAAGGTTTTCGAACTGAGTTCTAAACAAGGTTTAAAATGTTAATGTCGACATAACTATCGAGATCTTGATTTTACGGAAATATCGATAAAACAACAATAGTTTAGGGGTGTGTAGAGTGACCGTAGTGAGGTTTGGTCTTTGGTGATGTCTCACAGTTTTTCGGTTTCAAAGGATTTTTGTAATTACACCCTAGGCATTATTTTACCTAGTTAGAAACCCTTTCTTTAGTGGGGTTTTTGTAGGCTTAGTTTTTTGTATGCTGCTTTATACTTTCATTCTTTTTCAATGAAAGTAGTTGTTTCTATAAAAAAACAATGAAATGTTGATTTCAATGAATATTTTTGGAAAATTTATAAAACAAAAAATCCAAGTAATGAATTTAAATTAGTAAATAAATATTTTATGATTTTTAAACAAGTTAACATGTCTATTCTTTATATTATATTTACATTAGTGACATTTTGTTGCTTATTTTTCTTTTTTGTGTGGATTTTTCTATGACGCAATAGAAGTATCAATGCATCTATTATGTCGATGTCAAATCCATGGATCTGTGGAAATATCGATGAAAGTATCAACATGTCGACGAAAATGTAGTACTATGGTTCTAACATATGGACATTGTATTTATTTTTTAGGCTTCTAAAAGTTGATATTTGTTGAAGGAAGTGGATTTTCGGATTGAAAACTGTAGGTTGTTGATCAAGGTAAGTAGTTTCCACATCCATTCCATGATATAAATTTTTGATAAGAATATGTCTTAATTGTTGTGATTTGATAAATGGTTGAAAGTGTGTTTTGGATGTTCAAAGTATGTTTTATGTGATTTGAGAATTGAAAGAAAACATTTTGTATATTTTTAATTGATTTTGTCAAATGAAAGTATGTGATTGTTTTGAATTTTAGTTGCAAGTGTTTTCTTTGATTTCAAATTGAAAGTGTTTTTGTAATGGGTTACTTCAGAAAATTATTTTTTTTGAAAAGGAAACCAGTCTTTTTATTAATGCATAAAAAGAAAGTACAAGAGATGTGTATTTAAAAGAGAACGATACATGACACGGGATTAGGAGACGCATCCGGGCTTCTCAACTAGGTTGACACCCCCTTAGCATCCTCATCACATCCATAAAAACTCAAACATAACGGAAAGGAAAGAACTTACAAAAAGATTGAATACAAAGAAAACCATCCTCTTTTGAGAAACATAATACAAAACAAAAGGAAAAACATGAACATAAGTCTATACTACTTGAATCTTCTTGGTTGGAGAGTAGTGCCCCTTCTCTTTAAAAAACAATCAATCCGGGAGGATGAAGGCTTACCAATTTAGACAGATGTCTTGGAGAGAGTATGCTACGAAATGCTTAGAAAGAGAACACCATTGAGAAGCATTAAGTTTAGTAGCCTCGTAGCGGGTGAACCAAGGGTGTTCTCTATCTTGGAAGACTCTTTGATTTTTTTCAAACCAAATTTCAACTAGTAATGCTTTTACAGCATTGCACCAAATCAGATTCGAGGTTTTTCTGAGGATAGGACCTATGAGCAACTGCTGTACATTATTTCTAAAGATGTTGTCGAAAGCCCAGCTGATGTTGAAAGTTGTAAAGAGGGTTGTCCAACAATTTCTGGCCAAAAAAAAATGTTGCAGCTCTTCTCCTTCTGACTTACATAAGACACACTAATTAGGAGAAAGAAAATGGGAAGGCAGCTTGTGTTGCAAAACTGAGGCGTAGTTTAGGGCTCCAAAAAGCATGATCCATACTGTAATATTCACTCTTCGAGGACTATTGGTCTTCCATAGAGCTTTTAGTAGGCAAATGTCAAGAGGTGGGGCCAAAGCAAGATGGTTAGAAAATGATTTTACCATGAATGAACCATTGGCTTCTAAGGACCAAGTTCGAGAGTCGGATCTGTTTGAAGGCTTCATGTTGGATATCAAGAAGAGCAAATTTTGAAAATATGATATTTCTTCTTCTTTTAAGAGTCTTCTAAAGGGTAGAGACCATGAAAGGGTTTGAGAATCCCAATGATCCAATATAGATCCATTTTGGTTGGAAGCAATTCTGAACAAGGAGGGAAAACTGTTTTTGAGGGGAGTATTACCAGTCCAAGTGTCATGCCAGAAAGCTATTCTGCTTCAATTTCCCAGTTTGAAGATAGCCCATGAGTCTACTTTCAACCAAGTTTTTGAGATGCTGATCCAAGGGCTACGAAGGCTGCAAATTGTCTTCCCAGAAGTGTGCCATTCACCAAAATTTCTGCCATGAATACTCTTTATAACTTGTCTCCAAAGAGAGGAGTTCTCTTGCATAAAGCGCCACCCCCATTTGGCTAGAAGAGCCAAGTTTCTTCTTTTTAATCCTCCTAGAGCCAGACCACCATCTTCTACTTTTTTAGAGACAACTTCCCATTTTACCAAATGATTTAGCTTCCCTCCTTTATGTCCTTCCCAAAAGAAATTTCTCATAATTCTTTCTATAGAGGAAATAACCTTTTCTGGCATTAAGGAGGAAGACATATAATAGGTTGGTAAATTTGAGAGAACTGAATTGCATAACATTGCCCTACCACCTCTTGAAAGGTTATATCTTCTCCATTTGTCAAGTTTACTCTGAAGTTTATGAATCACCGGCTGCCAAACGTCTACTCTTTATGGATATCCACCCAATGGAAGACCTAGATACAAAAAAGGAAGCTGCAAAGTTTTACAACCTAACCTTGAGGCCACAACTTCTTGCTTGGAATCTTCAATATTGATTTAAAAAATGGCTGATTTTTCCCAATTTATTTTCTGACCGGAGCGACATTTGAATAATGCAAGAGTTTTTCGAAGAGTCTCTAACATTCCATCATCATATCTACAAAATAAGACGGCGTCATCTGCAAATTGGAAAATTATTGAAAGGTCTGATTTGATGATTTCTTTTGCTGAGATTGGTATTTGAAACTACATGTTTTGTTTCAAATGCTTAATGAACGATTCAATAGGGCTATCCAGATATATATGCCGAGTTTTGTTTTGAGATTGTATGCTTATGTGGTTGTAGCTAAATGTGGAATCAACGATAAACGAAATGATTGAATCTTACTTGTGACTTTTGAGAAAGCATTTTATAGTGGTTCGACATTGCTTTGGAATAAGATTCATATGTGTGCTACTCATATGACCTCACACTTAAGTAATTGATTGTTATACTAGTCAATTGTCGATCAACATCTTTGACTAAATGAATGAATGACCGGTGTTATTGATGTGTAACCACATGTGCTGGGCTACTTCAGTTATGCATCTTTCCTATTCTGTATTAAAGCTATTGAAAGTTTATTCGAACGTATTGGTTTTGCTAAAAGACTATTTGAAAGTTTCTGTTTGAAACATTTAGTTTTGGAAGCTTATTTGCTCGAAAGATTTTGATTTCGAAAGTATCCTTTGTAGAAAAATTTTGACCGAAAGTTTTGCAATGATTTATATTTTTATTTACGAAAATCTTTAAAGAAAATGAATTTCAAAGCTTGATATGGAAATTGTTTATTGAATATTTTTTTTGTACTCATCTTTGTTTTCAAAATGTTTTAGGTGACAAATTAGGTGATAATTTGGGGTGTAGTGAAGTTTGGTGTTTCGGTTTAGGACATCAACAGCTAAGAAGCACAGACTCTGACACGTGACACGAATATGACACCACACCGACACATCGACATATCAATTTTCACAAAACTAGGACAAAACATGTTGGGGACACTTTATTTTTATTTTTACCTTTACAAAAGTAAATATATTTGTGCATATTTTGACATATTGTGAAACATGCACGCATATATTTTGCAAAAGAAAGAAAAAACATAAATGGAAAAGAGTAAAGATAAAAACTGAAGGAAAAATAATAGAAATGGAAAAGAAAAAAAAGGAAGTGAAAAGTTGCCAACGTCGATACAGTTAGAAAGAAGAATTGGTTTTTATTTATTTATTTATTTTTTTGTGAAAAAAGCATATTGTGGACTTGACTTATGTCTTGAGGGTGAAGTGTTTTAGTGTGGACAAACAAACTACAAAGTGTGTAAAAACCCTAGATTTTTTTAAAAATTATTATTATTTTTTTTCAAGGGCTATCAGTTAATTTTAATGGGCTTAAAATGTCTCTTAAATGGCTGCCAATAGTGGGTCTTGTTTCTATTTTTTAAAAATTTTTTAGATGGCGTGCCTTAGTTGTGTCCTCACGCGTCCTTAGCATGTCTTGATGTGTTCTGGGCGTGTTCTAATGTGTCCTAGGTGTGTCTTAACGTGTTGGAAATAAAAAAATAAAAAAATAATACACACTAGCTGGCGTGTTGGACACGTGCCGGAGGTGTGTCGGTGTTTGACATGTGTTCAACACCCACACTTGGCCGGAGTGCAATTCTTTATATATCAAGGGATGTTTATCTTAGAATTTGATAGTTTGACCTAGAAATTGTTTGTAATAATTTGCTTCCTCTAATTTTTGTAAGTTGTAAAAGTTTATAATGGTTATGTTTCTGCATTATTGTTTTAATAACTATATTGACGGGCTGTTACAATAAAGTTAGTCATTTCTTCCAATTTCTTGTTTAATTAGCCATATTTATTATTTTAATCAATTAAGGATTCATACCTATAAAATTAATTGGAAAAATAATTCAACGATTGAGAAAAAAATATAAATTAATCATGCATGGAGCTCGGGGTGTTATATCTACCCGTACTTCATTATGTAGTTACTGACCACCATTTCCAAAAAATGAAAAAAAATCCAGAAATGTTATATTCATGCTAACTAGTGGCTAATCTTTCTCTCACTCTTCAATTGTCACGTGGCTCTTCTTCTTTTTCAGTTAATTTCACTGCTTGCTTTTGTCTTGCTTAGCTCAGTGTTGCAGTCATTGTTGCTCTCCACCAGAACTGCAGTCCTTTCTTTTCGCTCTCGCCTCCTAGTTGCCTTCTCTCTCTCTGGGGTCGGTGAGGGCTAGCATTGTGTAGAAGTTTGTCCGAGTTGAAGGGCTATTGCAATGGCCATCGATTGCCTCGTTCTTGGTATTCCCCTAGTTTTTCCATATGTATTCTTTATTTAATTATCTTTTCTGAGTTTGATCTTAATCTTTATCTTTTAGGTGCTGGGCAAGAAGTTGGGAAGAGTTGTGTGGTCGTCACAATCAATGGAAAGCGAATTATGTTTGATTGTGGAATGCATTTGGGCTATGTTGATCATCATCAATATCCTGATTTCTCTCGCATACCTGCTTCTTGTGACTATAATACTGCTCTCTCTTGTATCATCATCACACATTTGTATGTTGTTATTGTTGTTGTTGTTATTGTTATTATTATTATTTTGTAGTGATTGATAAATGTCTGTTACATTCCTTACAATGCTGTGTTTTTATCTCTTTTCTCTGCTATTTTGCAGTCACTTGGACCATATAGGTGCTCTTCCATACTTCACTGAAGTTTGTGGCTATAATGGACCCATTTACATGACGGTAAGTTTCATCTAATACACATGCTTATAGATTTTTGTCTATGTCCTTTTGGTTTTACCATGACCATGTTAGATTATTTTTTTTTTGAAGATTTAAAGAATTTTGCTCATTCCAAAATTTATATGAAGTGAAACTACCAAAAGAAAAAGAAAAAGAAAAAGAAAAAGAAAAAGAAAAAAAAAAGAAAAAGAAAAAGAAAAAGAAAAAGAAATATAGCGTTCTTTCATAGATCTCAATTAAGAGATACAAAAACTTTGGAAGAACAAAGTGCACACAAACCATGGTTGGAAAGTTTTTGTATTGATGTATAGCTTACTTCCTGTGGACTGTGGACCTGGTGTTGCCTTCCCAGGCCCTTTGATGTATTTCTTGAAAACAGATGGCTGTATTTCTTGAAAATAGAGGGCTGTTCTTGACTATAATGTCTTTGAAATTTTCGTCTTCTTGGTTGGTTTAGTCTAGGAATTCCACTCTCGGAAGAAGTAAACTCACTTTCTTGATCTTCTTGGTTAACTTCTTGGAATCTTGGAGCAACTCGGCTTCTTGTTGAAGAATCGGATTCACTCTCAGATTCTTGTCTTGGTGGTCTGTCAATTCCTTCTCTGTCTCTCTCCTCCTTTGTTTCCAGGTCGTCGTGGAGGAAGGGTAGCCAACACCTCTTCCATTTGCCTTGACAACCTTTCAATCGCTCAAGTAATTTCTGTCATGCCGATCTTCATTTCTCCTAGAGATTCTTCTACAATCATCAATTGGGTAGTAGAAGGCTTAGGGGTTAGAGGCTCGACGTCCTCGGGTTGGGGATGACACCCTTCCCTTTTGAGTGTTGCGTTCTTGCTAGCCATAGAGTTCCCACAATTGAGGGCTCTGATACCAAAACTTGATGTGCAAAGTGATGGAACTCAATTCTGAAAAAAAAATGCTTCAAAGTTGTATTAAATATAGAGAGAGTTTAATTTAAATACTAAACCCCTTTTACAACATAAACTAAGAGTTACCAACGACAACCTTATTTCAAGAATCAAGAGTACACCCAAGATTTCCAAGAAACAAGATTACCAACAAATGTCCTGAAATTTAAAACAAAAACCTGAAGAATCCACACAAGACAAGCAAGAAAAGTCAAGAAGAACCCTCTGTTTTTCAAGAAACAACCCTCTGTTTTCAGGAAATACATCACCCTTCTTCAATTTCTTTAGGTTTTCAACGTCCTCCTCTACCTGATAGAAAGATGTTGGAAGTGGTAGGTTTTTGTAAGGTCTCCAATCACTCCAACATATTTAGGGAGATGCAAAAAAGGTATCCACACAATGTAGCTGGTTTGAAATGTTGTGTGTGGCTCATTTGAGACGTGAGGACCATTGAGAGAGGTTTACGTAGGGGTTTGTGATTTCTAAAGAAGGAAAAGTTGTAGCAGCCGAGTGCTTGAGGAGGTGGGTTCCAATTTTCTCGAACAATCGACTTATCTTGTTCTTTCTTCATGTTATTGTTTTCTTTGGCATTTCTCTGTAATTGATGAAATTATATTATGAAACTCTGAAATCCATAAATTCAATATGACAATATTTCTCTTGTTTTTTTGGGAAGATTCTTGGTTAATTTTCAAGTGATATCTTAAAACTGGTATCAGAGCACGTTAAATTGTGGGAAAGACACATACTATGGCACAAAAATAGCATGAGGAAAGAAGTTTCTTGCATTAAGGAACTATTGTTGAGTTTGAATAAATGTTTGGAGAAGTTAACTATGGAGGTGAGGCAGATCTCTTAGAACAAGGTGAGAGAGACATTGGTTATCTTTGATGAGTTTGGTATGAGGCGGAAGCCTTAAAATACTGAAGGAAAATCATTACAACCTAGTGAGTCTAGTGGTCAAAGTGGTCGAAGCTAGTTCAAGAAATTGGAAATGCTTGTGTTCTCGAAAATAGATCCAAATTCATGGCTTTGAAGGGCCAAAAGATACTTCAAAATACATGAATTGACGGATATAGAGAAGATCAAGGTGTTGGTGATCAGTTTTGAGAAGGATGCGGTAGACATGGTTTCGTTGGGTGATTAAGCGAAGGAAGATTGAAACCTGGGCAGATGTGAAGACTTGCTATTTAAATTGTTTCGACGGACTCAGGATGGAAGTTTATGTGTTTGATTCTTCTTGATAAAACAAGAAATGTCGTTGGTCGAGTTTCAACATGTTTTAGAAGTTTGTTCATCCTCGTTTCCACATCTTGAAGAGGATGTTTTGGAGAACACCTTCCTTAAAGGTTTGTGTCCGACGCTCAAGGCAGAGGTGATCATACGTTAGCTGGTTGGGCTAGAGAAAGTTATAAAACAGGCCTAGTTGATAGAGGATAGGGATTTGTTAGTGAAATTGGCCTTGGTGGATTTGGGGTCCATGAGTCTAACTACTGGAGTGGGCCAGAGTACTGTTTAATAGACCATCCATTCTCCTAACCCTAATCAAACAAATTGGGTATCAAAACCTATTGTCCTGGAACCACAAAAGGATGCAACAATGAAGGTTGTCTAGCATTGAATATTAGTCAAAGTGAGAGAAGGGCTTATGTTTTTGGTGCAATGAGAAATTTTTCATAGTTCACAATTGTAAGAATCAGAAAGTTTTGAATTAAGGGTAATGGTTGTCCATGACGTAGACAAAATTGAGTTTGAAGTAGAAAGTTTAGATTAGCAACAATTGGAAACTAAAGCCTTGGAGGTTGATGATGTTGCTGAGTTGGCATTATGAGTTGTATTAGGGTTTTCAGCCCTAGGAACAATGAAGGTCAAATGGGAAGTTGGAAGAAAAGAGGTAATTTTGCCATCAGTGTTTAGTTGAAGACCTTGATCTGCCAATCACCAAAACATCCAACTACGGAGTAATTGTGGGTTAGGCAATCAGGGGAAAAAGAGTTTGCAAAGCCATAATGGTGGGACTTCTTGAATGGTTAGTTAAAGAGAATTTCTTACCTCTTCAATTGGGCAATGTTGATGTTATTCTTGGAATGCAATGGTTGGGGAAAATGGGCATTGATTGGATTGATTCACTATGATGTTTATTCAGGGGTGAATATTGTTACCATTAAAAGTGACCCCACACTTACTGAAGTTGAGGTATCCTTGAAGATGTTGGCTAGAACGTAGTCTGAGGAGGATGAGGAATTCTTGATTGAATTGCAATAGTGATAGTGGTGGAACAAGGAATTCAATTAAACAAAAAGAGTCAAACAAGCAACGATTGTTGTGTTCAAAATTCGAATGTTGTTGGAAGAGTTTGGTTCAGTTTTTGAATGGCCCACGCAACTCCCTCCAAAATGAGGGTCAGCCTAGTGAATGTGATGCCATTTTAGTATTCCCATACGTAAAAGAAAGAAATTGAGTAGTTAGTTGAAAAAAGGATGGAGGGTGGAGGTTTTGTGTAGATTTTTTAGTGTTGGATCAGTGACAGATTATGAAACTTGGTGTAACATATTACTATCAGAGATTTGAGAAAGATTATGGGACAATAGCAACACCATTAAATCAAATGCTCCATAAAGATTCTTTCGGCTGGACTTATTGTGTCATGATAACTTTTATAACTTTGAATAGATGATGGTCACTTACATGTGTTGGCCCATTCTTTTGAAACAGACTTTTTTATGTGCCGCTTTACCCGAAAATGAGCTTTGCTCCTCTAGGCTCCTGGCGCTCCCGTGGTTCGCGAGAACAGACATTGAGAGAGCTGTTTCTGATGTGAGATTGATAACTTGTAGAAATACAAGTTATTTATGCCACCTTATCTAGATATTGCGGCCAAAAGATAGTAAATATGCGTCGATTGTATGAAAATTAGCTCAGAAATACAATAATTATAAATTATTGCAATTACACCCACAAGATGGAAAACATTGTGTACATCAAAGTGCAATGCGTAAAAGTTTTCTTGATAGATTTAGCTGGGTCTTTATGTTAATCCTCAAAAAATGCTCTCCCCTCTCTCCTCCCCCCTCGTCCTTCCCTCCCTAGCCTTCTCCCTCACCGATCCTAATCCCCCCACCCTCCTCCTCCCTCACCGATGCAAAGCCTCTCCGATCAGTCACTTTGCCTCTTCTTTTCCTTGCTCTATCTATTTTCCCGTGCCCTCCAAAAAGTTTCTTACCCCCGATTCAGACCTCATGGAAATAAAAAGTTGCAAAATAGGAGAACACTTTTTCTGTATGTGGAAAGTGCTCAATGGAGTATACATGGAAGATATGGAAAAAAGACAAAAGATACTATTCTCTTCTCCATTGTTACAATGGCTAAATGAAGGACTAAAGCAGCTGCTGAATGGACCAACGTTTGAATTCTTCCTTCTAAAGGAAAGAGTGGATCAGAATGTCATCCGTCTCTCCAAATTTAATGATAACAGTGGATGGTTCGTGGAATGCGCGGTCTGGCCATGGACAGGAGGTAGAAAAAACATACACATCTCTTATTGCAATGGTACAACTGGATGGCAAGACTTCAGCGATATGGTAAGTGAATTCTTAACCTCCTTGCCCTCTTTTGACCCTTCTCAGGTTGCACCCCCTGTTTCAGAGGTTAGTAATAAAAAATCTCAACATCAATGGACTGAAAGAAGATCCATGAAAAAAGAAACCAGTTATAGAAGAAAAAACGGAAGGCATACCCTGCAGCCTACCTCAAACTCGAAGCTGAAGCATCTCAAGCAAACTTTTTGGGTCCAGAAAAACCAAGAGGTATTCAAAGAAGACTTTAACCAGCTTTGGATCTCCAAACTCTTTGCTTTTAATGAGTGGAAGGAAATAGAAGAAAACCTGAAACAAGTCTTCCATACACCGGTTATCATCAATCCTCTGTTTGAAGACAAAGTCTTAATCAAGCTAAGCCAAGGGAAGCTAGGAGATCTAATTGAAGCACCTGGAAAATGGCAATCAATAGGGCCTTGATTTGGGGGTTGGATCTCAATAAACAACCTACCTTTGGATTATTGGTGCATAGCCACATTTGAAGCTATAGGAGTATATTTCGGAGGACTTGAAAGTGTAGCAAGTGATACTCTTAATTTCATCAATTGTGCTGAAGCAAGAATTAAAGTAAGAAGGAATAGTTGTGGTTTCATACTAGCAACCATAGAAATAAAAGATGAAAAGCATGGAAACATTTTTCTAAATTTTGGGGATATACAATGTGATGAGCCTGTCAAACATCGCAAAGGAGATCTTCTCAACCAGTTATCCAATCCAATTGATATTTATCGAGTTCAGCAAGCCATGAAAGATGAAGGGGCAGAATTTGAAGAGCTTGGATCAGATTGGTCCTTTCTTCTTTCCTCAGACTCTAAGCCGAATTTTGCAAGAAATCCATGTGCAGCGTTATTAAGGAGCCCCGTTCAACAAACTTTGAATCACCAGCCACACTCATTTTGCAAGAAAATAGTAGAAGAATTCGAAGAGACACTTCAAAACCTTAAAGAAGTTTTAAATATTTCAAAAACCCGCGAAGGAAATTATCAAGAAGAAGGCCAAAAGTCACCTCGGCTTAAGAGTGAGAAGTCTTTTCCTCTCCCTTTTCAGAAGATTCCGAATTTGTCAGAGGAAGTAGAAGAGTTCACTCCCTTTTTACAGCAAAAAAAATCCTTAAAACAGCCGGTTGGCGAAATGGTAGATAAAGAATCTGAACAGCCACATTTATTGAGGAAAGAGAAGGAACCTATGGAATTAATACACATTGAATCCCCCTCTTGTTCAATAGAAAAGTAAAAAAAAAAACGGCTCTCCCTCATTTAATAGGAGCCGTTACACTCTCTCTCCTTCATTTGACAATTTAAACCTCAAAAAAGCAGTTACAACAGGGGAAATTTCAGCAAAGAAATTCGATTTTGAAGCCATCTCTGCAGTCGATCCCTCTTCAGTCAGCCCTACACAAGTTACACCCCTTCAACACCATACCTCAAGAGCTCGAACCACTTCCGATCATTTTCCCCTTATTTTTGAAGCTGGTGCATTTGAGTGGGGTCCTTCCCCTTTTAGATTCTGCAATAGTTGGCTAAAAAATAAGGAATGCTGTTGGATAATTGAAAATTCTTTGTTGATAAAAGGGCAGCAAGATTGGGCTGGGTTTCCTTTATATTCCAGACTAAGAAGAGTAAAACAGAGTGTTAAAAAGTGGCTGACAGAGCATGAAAAATCACAGAAAATCAGAGAAGAAACCTTGCTGAAAGAAATCAGTGAAAGATACCTCCAAGCCGACAGCTTTGAGAACTTTTCAGTAGAAGAAGATATGAGATTATCCTTAAAGGCTGACCTAATATCTCTTTACCAAATAGAAGAAAGAGACCTAATCCAAAAAAGCAAACTGAATTGGCTTCTTTTGGGTGATGAGAATAATTCCTTTTTTCATCGTTTCCTTGCAGCTAAAAAAAGGAAGAATCTTATTGCTGAACTATTCAACGACCAAGGATTGCCAACCAAATCTTTAAGAGAGATTGAAACTATTATATTGGATTTCTTCTCCAATTTATACACAAAGGACTCAGGTACTCGTTCAGTTCCTTTAAATTTGGCTTGGTCAAAAGTCTCAACTGAAGATAACACTCATTTGATTACAAGATTCAACATAGCAGAAATTAAAAGTGCTATTCAAGCCTTAGGTAAAAACAAGGCTCCTGGACCAGATGGCTTCATAGTAGAGTTTGTTCTGCATTTCTGGAATTTGTTGAAGGATGGTTTTAGAGATGTCTTCGAGGAATTTTATCTCAATGGTAAACTCAACTCTTGTATTAAGGAGAATTTCATTTGTTTAATTCAAAAGAAGGAGGAAACAGTAAGGATAAGAGACTTTCGACCTATAAGCCTTTCTACTATCATTTATCAGATAATAGCTAAGGTGCTTGTGGAAAGGCTCAAGGTGATCATGCCATGTTTAATAAATTCCACTCAAAGCGCCTTTATCGAAGGAAGACAAATCCTGGACCCAATTCTTATAGCCAACGAGGCCGTTGAGGAGTATAGAGCTAAAAAGAAGCAAGGTTGGATACTAAAGCTTGATTTGGAAAAAGCCTTTGATAGAGTTGACTGGGAGTTTCTTGAAAAAGTACTCCATGAAAAAGGCTTCCACTCAAAATGGATATCTTGGATTATGGTCTGTATATCTAATCCTAAATTCTCCATATTCATTAATGGAATATTGGCATCAAGAGGAATTAGACAAGAAGTCCCCTTTCTCCTTTTCTTTTCCTTTTAATTAGTGAAGTACTTTCAGCCTTGATCAAAAGAATTCATGAAAAAGGTTTGTATGAAGGTTTTGTGGTAGGAAAGATAATATCCATATCTCAATTCTCCAATTTACAGACGACACTCTCTTATTTTGTAGAAACGACGATGAAATGTTAGAGATTCTCCGGAAAACTCTTACATTATATGAATGGTGCTCCGGTCAGAAAATAAATGGGGAAAAGTCAGCCATATGTGGAATTAATATTGAAGAATCCAAGTAAGAAGCCGTGGCATCAAGGTTAGGCTGTAAATCTGTACAGCTGCCTTTTTTATACTTAGGCCTTCCTTTGGGCGGTTATCCAAAGAAATTAGACTTTTGGCAGCCAGTGTTAGACAAGTTTCAGGGTAAACTCGATAAATGGAGAAGGTACGACCTCTCAAGAGGTGGTAGAGCAACTCTATGCAACTCAGTGCTTTCAAATCTACCGACCTATTATATGTCTTCTTTCTTAATGCCAGAAAAGGTCATTTCTTCAATGGAAAGAATCATGAGAAATTTCTTTTGGGAAGGACATAAAGGAGGAAAACTAAATCATTTGGTAAAATGGGAGATTGTATAAAAAAAAAGTTGAAGATGGGGGGCTGGCACTAGGAGGTTTAAAAAACAAAATTTGGCTCTTCTTGCCAAATGGGGATGGGTTTTTTCCATGAAAATTCTTCTCTATGCACAAGTAATAAGGAGTATTCATGGAAGAAGTTTTGGTGATTGGCACACTTTGGGAAAGTCCTTTTTAGCCTCCGAAGTCCTTGGATTAACATATCAAAAAGCTGGTTGAAAGTAGAAGCCTTGGCTGTCCTTAAAATTGGGAAATGGTTAGCAGATTTGCTTTTTGGCACCGACATTGGGGCTGGTAATTCACCCCTTAAACTCAGTTTTCCCTCTTTATTTAGAGTTGCTTCCAACCAAAATGGTTCTATTATGGACCATTGGGATTCACAATCACTCTCTTGGTCTGTACCCTTCAGAAGACTTTTGAAAGAAGAAGAAATACATGAATTTCAGACATTGCTTTCCTTGATTTCCAGCCTAAAGCCTTCTTCCAGACCTGACTCTCGATCTTGGTCTTTAGAAACAAGTGGTTCATTCACGGTAAAATCATTGTCTAACCATCTTGCCTTGGCCTCACCTATTGTCACCCACCTTTTAAAAGCTTTGTGGAAGACCAATAGCCTTCGAAGAGTGAACATTACAATTTGGATCTTGCTGTTTGGATCCTTAAACAGTGCATCAGTTCTGCAACACAAGCTGCCCTCCCATTTTATTTCTTCGAATGAATGTGTTTTATGTAAATCAGCAGGAAAAGACTTACAACACTTGTTCTTTGACTGTTCCTTCGCAAGAAATTGTTGGTTAGTCCTTTTTAAATCATTCAACATCAGTTGGGTGTTCGACTTTACTTGTAAACAGAATGTTCAGCAGTTACTCACTGGTCCTATCCTCAAAAAAGCCCCAAATCTGATTTGGTGCAATGCAGTAAAAGCAATATTAGTTGAAATTTGGTTCGAAAGAAATCAAAGAATCTTTCAAGATAAAGAACACACTTGGTTCTTCCGCTATGAGGCCGCCAAACTTAATGCTTCTCAATGGTGTTCTCTTTTAAAGCACTTTGAAGCCTACTCACTTCAAGACATATGTTTGAATTGGCAAGCATTCATCTTCCCAGTTTGAATATGGCTCAAGGAGAAGGATCAACACTACCCAATTTTGAAGACTCAAGTAGCTAGATTTATTTTATGATTCTCTTGTTTCCCTCTTAGTTTGTATTTTGGCCATAAAAAAGAGGGCATTTTCTCAGTTTTCTCATTGTTCTGTAAGCTTTATATTTTCCGTCTTTGTCTAAGTTCTATGGATATGATGAGGACGCTAAGGAGGTGTTAACCTAGTTGAGATGCCCGGGTGCGTCTCCTGATCCTGTCTCTTGTATCGATCCTATTCAAGTACACATCTCGTGTACTTTCTTTTTATGAATTAATAAAAAGTTTATTTCCTTTTCAAAAAAAAAAAAAAACATCATCAAGATAGAAGAAAATGAGATTTCTACTCTGTTTTGTAGAAAACCAAGTCACTGCTTGCGATCAAGGCTCAAGGCTAAGTGATCAACACATCTCTGTCACATTGCGCTCGTCAATCAACAATGAAGAGACGATTAATGCAATGACGGCGCAATGCGACAGTCGATCCAGAGCTGAACTTCAACCGCATGTGGTAATAAAAACGACATCGCATGCGAGCACCCGATTGAATGAGGCAGTTGAGCAACGCAAAAGCGGAGGATTGTGACACGTGTACAACTAACGGTTGTGCAGATTTGACGGTCTGATTACATAACAGAAGGAATATTTATTCCTCCATCTTTGGAATTTCCATAACAAAAAGTGAGGACCACAAGGCCGGAGTCAAAGATCTTCACCTATAAATACCCCCATAGATTTTAGAGAAAAATATGCTACTTGATAAGGGGCTAATTGATGCTAGATTGTTGAGAGAAAGGCTGAGTTGAGTGTTGAACTAAAGAAATCTGGGAAGAAGAAGAGACAATCTTCTCTCCTCTACTTCTTTCTTCCTCCTCTCTTCTTCTTCTTCTCCTCTTTCTTCTCTCTCGAACTCTTCTTCAAATTGCTCGGAGGCCAGCAACAGACGCTGTTCCTCCTCGCGCCTCCGTATCCCTTCGAGTCTTGCAAGCTCATTATTACTACGCATTTCTTCGTACTTCAGTCTTCTTCTGTTTCCTTCTGCTATAATGAGCTTCCCCCTCTCCATTTTCTCCTGCTTTTCCTCCTTTTCTTTTTCTTTCTTCTTCTTCTAATGCGATGATTAGTCTTTGAGGGTCAATAGTAGACCCTTGCGGCACATTCTCCCTGCAACGTCGCATCAGAGGGGTTCCTTCTCCTTCTTCTCCTTCATCGGTCTCAACCACTTGCGTTGTCTCGGGTTGCGCCAACTCCATCAACTGCGTTGTTCCCCCCCCCCCCCCCCCCCATCCTCCCTCATGGAGGTTGATTCTCCATCCTTTTCTAGGCTCGCAGCCCTCTGCTTCGCTTCTTCTTTTCTTAGGCGCCTTTCTTCACGCCGACACATTTTTCTTTCTCTTTCTCGTTCTTCTTCCTTTCCTTCATGGCCTCCTCATCTTCTCATCTTTCTTTTCTCTTTATTTTTTTTCTCCTTGCGATGATGAGAAAGATTCAGCCTCTCCAGTCTTTCCTCCCTTTGTTTTTCTTTTTCCCTTCAGCTACTTCTTGGTTGCGTCTCCATTGCAATTCTGGTTGCGTCTCCATTGCAACCTCAGGAATCTCCACAGCAACTTCAGCCTCCTTAGTCACCTCCACTACAATCGCTTCCTTCGCAATTCTGGAAGGGTCCGTCATAGGTTTTTTGCGTTGGCAGTCACCTCAGGAGTCTCTAGGGCTAGAATGCCTCTTCCTGTTTCTTCTTCAATCACCACTGTCTTCGCCATTACCAACTGTCTCCTCCTCCGTGGACGTGGTTGATTACAACCCCTGCCTCGGGTAATCCACCTCCTAGCTCCAGATTGCTTAGTATGTTTACAAAACACCTCAGTGTCATCGTGTCTTTTCTTCTCGTCTCGGTTGAGACAGCTGGTGGGTTGGAAACAGGGGTACTTTCAGTGCTTTCCCTCTTTTTGAACAAGAGGTGGTCTCTAACAGCAAGGGGTTTCTTTGGGCTCTCCCGGCGAAATCTGGGGACGGTGTGGGCTTGGGCAGCGAGCCTGCGACTGGCAACCAGAATGTTGCCTCTCGGAATATCGACTTTGGTTTAGGAGTTCGAGGGTGAGTAGATTGGTTAGAAAGCTTGGTCAGCCATGGATAAAAGCTTGGGAGAACTGGGAAAATCGTTTGGTAGCTGGGAAGAAAGAGAGCTTCGTATGCTGTAGGCGTTAAGGGTTTCCGTTGCAAAGATGAGGTAACCTTTCCAAAATGAGGTAAGGGTCCTATTTATAGGTTGGGCCGTAGTGGGCCCAACGCGACTTTTGCGGCGACAGGTCTCGAGAAGCTCAAAAGGTCCGTCGTTCAAACTTCCCTCATTTATGAATTTTCAGAAAAATGTCCTTTCGTCTGCAGAATCATCATTGCTTTGGGATATGAAACGATTGGACTACCTAAATTACAAAAAGAATTTTCTTTAATATTTTATTCGAATGGACGCAAGATAAAGATTAACGCAATGTGCTCACCAACGCAAATGCATCTTTGCAGAGGATGGGCAACAATGCATACATCCCCGCAACACACCCCTTAACCAAACACATTTCTGGAGGATACCTCAACATAGTGCATTTAGCTAAGGACGGCCAAAGGACATATACGCGCGCAACACACCCCTCAACTCAATACAGTCGAGTTGGGTGAACGCAAAGCGTATCTCATTGGTTCAAGATGCGTTCATTATCGCCTTGCATACTTGTTGGTAATTGTTTTATTTTTTTATTATTTTTAATTTCTTTTTTTTTTATTTTCATCAACACAAGTTGCTATGACTTGCGGCAATAAATTTCTCTTTATTACTCAATCATTCACTATTTAAAGACCAACGCATTAATTACAGAAAAGTTAAAAGAATTAAAGACGATACAGAAACAAATGCAATAGAAATAAATGAATAATTGAATTCATAAAGTCAAGAACGAATTAAATGAGGAATTAAAGTCAACATTCAAGAATTAAAAAAGATAGGAATTTAAGGGAAGCATTAAACATAGTGGTGAGATATGGACCGAAAGATGCGTTTCCATGAGTGAGTGCAATCCACATCCCTGCAGGCGGTCCTGCTTGCCCGCTCAATATCCTAGGGACATTGCTCCTTTCCAGTAGATCCCGAGGCTTCTGAATTGCTGGGCAACATTCCTGGTGCTCTACTTCTCAGCTCGGATGCCAGTTGGCCCACTTAGATCTCCAAGTTCCTAATTGAAGACGCCTGCGCTTGCATCACTACGTCATTTTTGTCCATATATTGTTTCAGCAGTGTCTCTAATGAGCTTCTAGAGGTTTTAGAAGATGAGGGTTGCTGGTTGTGCGATTGCCTTGGTTGCCCTTGGTTATGGTGAAAAGGAGGATTCCCTCTACTGCCACCTTGATGGTTGACTGACCCCCCTTGGTTGGGATTACTTCCCCATCCGAAGCTAGGGTGGCTCCTCCAGCCAGGATTATAGGTGTTGCTGAAGGGATTGTTCTGGATGGTGCATACTTGCTGAAGGTTCGATGGGCACATGTCAGCTCCGTGAGCCCTTCCACAATTAATGCAACTTATTGTGGCCACTTGAGCCGGTGCAGTAGGTTGCGCTGATTATTGAGCGATGGCTCCTTGATTAATTGCCATCGATTGGAGGATGGAGGTCACCGCGGCCATCTGAGCGGCCAATGTGGTCATTCTCTCTTCTTCTTCCCAGATTTCTTCAGTTCAACACTCAGCTCAGCCTTTTTCTCAACAATCTAGCATCAATTAGCCCCATATCAAGTAGCATATTTTTCTCTGAAGTCTATGGGGGAATTTATAGGTGAAGATCTTTGACTCCGGCTTTGTGGTCCCCACTTTTTGTTATGGAAATTCCGAAGATGGAGGAATAAATATTCCTTCTGTTATGCAATCAGACCGTCAAAACTGCACAACTGTTAGTTGTACACGTGTCACAATCCTCCGCTTTTGCGTTGCTCAGCTGCATCATTCGATCGGGTGCTCGCATGCGGTGTTGTTTTTATTACCGCATGCAGTTGAAATACAGCTTTGGATCGATTGTCGCATTGCGTCGTCATTGCGTTAATCGTCTCTTCATTGTTGATTGACGGGCGCAATGTGACAGAGATGCGTTGATCAGTTTCTCGTTGAGTTTTGATCGCAAGCGATGACTTGGTTTCCTGCAAAACAGAGTAGAAATCTCCTCTGCTTCCATCTTTATGATGTTAGTGGGTGTAATTGCGATAATTTATAATTATTGTATTTCTGAGCTAATTTTCATACAATCGACGCATATTTACTATCTTTTGGCCGCAATATCTAGATAAGGTGACATAAATAACTTGTATTTCTACAAGTTATCAGAGATCCGAGGAGACTCGACTTGAGCCCCAAAACTAGGTTGGGTGTAGGGGGTCAATCTTGATTTTATTCCTCAGGGTGCTTCAGATCAGGTTCTTGCAGCTGAACATGCTTCGGGACATCGACCCTATGGTCAGAATCTTCAATCTGGAAGCGGAGCTGGTGCATCAAGTCATTATTGAAAAAATAAATAAGTCTAGTGCTCAAAGTACATGATAAGAAACGCCATGATGAGGCTTTGACTTGAGTAGTGTTTTAAAAAACCCTCTCGAGCATGTGCCTAGGCTTAAAGTGCAGGTTTGGCACCTCACCATGAAAAGACGAGGCTCACAAAGTAAGGCGCGCCTGCGCACCTTTAGTGAAGCCCCAAGGCTTCAAGCCTTGGGCCACTTTTTCATTATTTTTAAAATATAGTTATAATTAAGGTTTTTCTTCTTCATTAATTAAAAAATCAAATTTACTAAGCCTAAATGCAAAACTTCTTGTATTTAGGGGTCCTTTTTTTAAAATTTCCGCTTCAACTATGCTCTTTCTTCTTGATGTATTGCTTTTATATATAGTGAGCCTCACTGAAAAATGCCCGCGCTTTTTTTTTTTTTTTTCTTTGTGCCTTGCACTTAAGCCCTAGAAGACTATTGCATCTTGAACTTTAAAAAACACTGGACTTGAGCAAACACATAACGATCAGAAAAAATAAGTGGCTTGACTTGAAGTATATGCTGACTTCTCTCGAATCAAATTTCTGAAAGGAGAGCTTCGTCACATTAGCCCATAAAGTTGAAATTGATGAAATTGAAATATGAAGGTATATCTATGTTGGCCTTGTTGGATTTTCATCTTCCATTCATTATTGAAATTGATGCTTTAGGGTTGAGGGTAGGAGTTCTTTTGATGTAAGAACACCGTCAATCGCTTATTATCATACTTCGTCTCTACAGGCTCAAGCAAAACCAATTTACGAGTGGGAACTCATGGCAATCATACTAGCTATGCAAAAATGGAGACATTATCTGTTTGGTCAGAAGTTCGTAGGCAGTACAGACTAACGAGCTTTAAAATATTTACTAGACGACAAGAGGTTTAACCAGAGTATCAGAGGTGGTAAACCAAGCTATTGGGCTATGATTTTGAAATTTGTTTCAACTCAGTTTTGCAATTTTAATGGAAATGACACTCTTTCAAAAATGGCTTAAATTGTAGACCGTATAGCATTGTTTGTTTCCTCAATTATTGATGTAGCTATTTTGCATAAGGAGGTCCATAAGTATGTTGAGTTGAAAGAAATTATAAAGGGGCTGATTCGAAGCTAGAGGAACATTCTCATTTCTCCATTCATCAGAGTAACTTGCTAACAGCTAGTGCTTTCAAAACCCTCCTGATTCATTCCATCCATCCGTGCGGAACTCACTATTTAGGTTATAGCAAGACTGATTGAGCAAGTACAATCACTATCGCATTGAGTTATCCTTTTTCACTCAAGGAAGTGGCAGAAGTTTTTGTGAAAGAAATTGTGTGACTTCTTGGATTTCCCATGTCCATAGTGTTAGATAGAGAGACTTTTATAAGACAATGTTGAAATCAAGCTCATCATTTTCGGCTCTCCACACAATCTTCTCATTTTTTTAAGAAAGGTTGGCTTGGTCGGTTGGTTGGAAAGGTGCTTTCTGGCTACTCCGACCGTCATACCTGACGATTTGCATATTTGCAAAACCAACACTGATAGAAACTTAAGCTACATGGACCTGTCAGATTGAAACTTAGAGAAACTTAGAGAGGTGGAGAGATCGGGTGGGGATATGTGATGTAGTAGGAATAAGGGTAGTTTAGTAAATTTTTAGAATTTTTTTACAGATATGTGATGCAGTAGGAATAAGGGTAGTTTAGTAAATTCAAGATTAAACCCTATCCCTCATGTAATTTTCTATAAATAGACCCCCCTCTCTTGTATTAGTTAGATTTTGATGAATCGAATAAAGTTTACTCTTTGGATTTTACATTAATTTGGTATCGGAGCAGTCGGCTGGGCCAACGTTGATTGCTGCTGGTGGAAGATCGGAAAATTCTTGGCGATGCCGATCGTAAGAGGGAGCTTCATGAGTTGTGTTTGTTGTTGAACAATCCACATCTATATAGGGGGAACCCCTTAAATTTTAGAGAAGAAAGAAGACATCGAGATCTTTTTTTCAAGATTTTGCTAGAAGATGGAGAAGAAAAAAAATATAGCAGTTGGTATATGCAAGAAAGCCAATTTTCCTCCCAAAAGTAGTGTTGGAATTTTGATTCAAGTGATTTAGAAGAAGAATTCCAACATAATAATTTCGCCCGTGCTCATTTTTCCCAAAAAACCTACATTATCCACATTTGAAATTTGATTATAGCGATTCTAGCGATTTTGATGAAGATTCTAATGCAGTTTGGAACGGGATAACAAGACTACATTATCAACAAAGAGCCCTTCGATCCAATCAAACCGGTTTCTCAAGAAATCGACGTAAGAATTGGGAGTTATATGATTCAAAAAATGATTTAGAGTGTGAAAGCAATTATTATCACCAACATCAAAGAACACCCATGAATCATTCCAACACAAATTTGGAGGTTGAAACATTTTCAAGAAAATAGAAATATTCAAATAAAAATGATGTGGTAGGATTAGGATAAGTTAAGCTATTATGATCAAATCCTTAATTGATTAGGATTGGGATTAGTTTCCATGATTGATTAGAATTAGGATTAGTTTTTTTGACTTATTAGGATTAGGATTAGTTTTTTTGACTTATTAGGATTAGGATTAGTTTTTTTGACTTATTAGGATTAGGATTAGTTTGCTTTCCAATTC
>NC_052358.1:39956309-40140350 GCF_009727055.1 Benincasa hispida
TGCAACACATAGTGAAGTTCAAATTTTTAGTAGATGAAATTAAAATCGACTCACCCACTTAAGAATTAAGTTTATGGATTAAACTCAACTTATTTAGTAAATCTAAAATTAAACCCCATCCCTCATGTAATTCTCTAAAAATAGGCCCCCTCTCTTATCCCGGTCAGATTTTGATGAATTGAATAAAGTTTCCTCTTTGGATTTTACATTACCATGTTTAATGCTTCCTTGTGGGCATTGATCTCAAGGTCTTTCTACAAACATGAGCTTTGGTATTGTTCTTTTGGATTGGAGTCTTTTTTTATGGTTATGTTCAAACTCTCTTTGTTTGGGCTTATTTTTTTTGTGGCCTGTGCATACTTTCATTTCATTCACATGAAAGTCGTTTCTTACTAAAAGGGGGAAAATGTTTGTCAATTTTGGTTTCTTGCATTTGGTATGAACATTGAAGTTCTCTCTTTACTTCCTCTCGATTGCAGTATCCAACAATGGCATTGGCTCCTTTAATGTTGGAAGACTATCGAAAAGTGCTGGTTGATCGAAGGGGTGAAGCAGAGCAATTTACTAATGATCATATTATGGAGTGCATGAAAAAAGGTAACATAATTATGTCAAGATCGTAAATAGTGTGCAATTTGTCTCTCTTGGTTGGGAATGTGATTGTTTAGGCGGCCACAGTATAAGTGTTATCTTTATTTCTTTAAAATGGTTAAAACAGCAAAGAGTTATGGTCCATAGAGGAGTATGGTACATGTCCATGTTGATTAATCTCACAATGTGATTTATTTATTTATTATTTGTCTTTTTTTAAAAAACAAGAAACAAGTATTTTTATTGAAGTAATTAATGCTTCTTCCTGGTGCTCTCTTTCCAAGTCTTTTGCAGATTTCTTCATTCAAGATTTATGCTTAAATTGGAATGTGTTTGTTTTTCGATCCTTAGTTCTTATATTGGGATGTTATTGTACTTCTTACTTTATTTTTGTTTCTGAGTATTTTGAGCATCAATCTCTTTCATTTTTTCAATAAAAAATTCCGTTTCCTTTTAAAACAAAAAAAGAGATTAATGCTGTAATTGTATCATTACACAAGGGAATGAACAAATAAAAAATAAAGGCAATTACAAAGGAAACATAGGGGGCATTTAGCACGTAGAGTTGAGTTGAGTTGAGTTGGTAATTATTATAGGAGAGTAATTGGGAGAGTTGATGCGAATAACGAGGTGAGAAATGTGAGTTAATGTGAAAAACGAGGTGATAAACCTCTTTAATAATTGGTGAACCAAACGGTGGGTGGGTTTTTTTTACCCACCCAACCTAATCCAACTTGGGGGCCAAACACCCCATAAAGACATCCCAATTCAAACAAATGTCATGTCATATAAAGAAAAATTAGCAAAAAACTTGGAAAAAGAACCCACTTCTTTTGGAAAAGGAAATGAAACTTTTCATTGAGACTACTGCTCTAAGATACAATGATCCTCAAGAGGGGAGAATAACTAAGTAAACCAAAAATAGATAGTGATAATTACAACAAAATAAAAAAATCTTGAGGAATCCCTTCAATCGTGCAGATTCAAACCAATTAAACCAAGGGAGATACTTGTCTTTTAATAATTCTTTGATTCCTTTCCATCCCTTTAATCGTGCAGATCCAACAACTAGCTGAAGAACATTATCCTTGAACACATTTAAGAAACCCAGTATGTATTAAAGAGAGAAAAAAACTTGAACTAGTTCTTCAACAAATAGGAGCACCCAAACAAGATATGGAAAAGATAATCCCCATCCTCTTGGAAGATCCAATCAACCTAAGGATGCTCAAGAGGGACTGAAAAAGGTGAATCTTCTAGATTTGTCTGAATGCATCATATTCCAGTTTCTAATGCGTAGAAAATTGACACACAATCTGTTTGTGAATGTTGAAAAGAGATAAGATGAATATTGTTGGTCATGAATTCATCTACTGAAGGTATGCTCTCTCCTCTCTCCTCTCCCTTCTTCCCTCTCTTCTCTTTTTCCTCCCGACCTTCCTCTGGCTAGCCTCCCCTCCGGTCAAACTCCATTGCCATCCAAATCTCATTCTCGCCTAGTTTCCCAGTCTTTCAAGTTCTCATACAAGGTCTTCAGGGGCATTGTTGATCATGGAAATCAAAAGTAGTTGTATTATGAATATTTATTTTGGCATTTGGCATGAGTACGACAGTTTTATCTTGGTAGATTCAATTTTTAAGAGGAAGATTTCTTTTTCTTTATCTTCGCAATGGTTTGAAGAAAGTTTAGTAGAAATGCTTCAGTCTCCCATCAAAGAATTACTTAAAAAAAAGATAGAAATGAGTTGGAAGTGATTCAACTAGCAAAATTCCGTACTTAGAAGGGCTGGTTTTTGGAGTGTGCTTTATGGCCTGTTAATGGTGGGAGATCAAACTTACATGTTCCAACTGGTTCTAACAAAAAAGGTTGGCTTGTATTCTGGGAAATGTTAAGTGATTTTCTCACTTCTTTTGGAAGTTTTCAAGCTAGTTCGGACTTGAAGTTGAAGGAGACTTTTCGGCCTAATAATCCGAGCATTGAAAGAATGGATAAGAGAAGCTTTGCTGAAGTTGTTTCAAGGGATCCTTCCAGCCCATCAATCTTGTCGTCACCCACTACAAGGGTTGATTTGGATACATTTTTGTGTTAAAAAATTTTCTGTTTGGGTTCGAAAGGAGGAGGAGCTGGTGAATGTTCAGCTGGATACTGTCTTGGTAGTCACTAGAATGGAAGCACATTACTCGTGGATGAGGATAAAGCTGGTTCTTGAAGATTTTTTTTTTCTCAGATTCCCTTGTCAATTAATCCATTTATGGATGGTAAGGCTTTGATTACGAGAGCCAAATTTCTCAAGTCTCATATGCTTATAGGAAAATGGAATGTCTTTGACGTTTTACACCTCAAAGTCGAGTTGGTCCAATTGGCTCCACTTCAAAAAGGAAGTTATCAAGAGTTATGGTGGTTGGATAAAAATAAAAGATCTTCCATTACCTTTTTTTGGAAAAAAAAACAGTTTTTGAAGCCATTGGCAAGCAATTAGGAGGTCTATTAGCCATTTCTTCTCAAACTTTCAATGGTCTTGATTATTCTTCAACATTAATAAAGATTGAGAAGAATTTGTGTGGGTTCATCCCAGCTTCTATGGATATTCAAGATATTATTCTTGGTGTTTTCTCTATCTATTTTGGAGATTCCGATTTTGAGGAAGTCCAAAGCTCAGATTTTTCCATTTGTGATAATTTTGAGTTTGATAATTTCTCAAATTCATTAGATATTTTACGAGTTGATTTAATTCTCAAAGATGTTGACAAAATTCCGGTTTTGTTGCGCAAACCAGACGGCTCCCCCTTGCATGGAAATGACATTTATTGCAAGGATAAAATCTTGGAAATCAATCAACAGAATTTTCTCTCCCCTGCATTTAATATTTTGGATGTCCAGTGGTCAGATTCTCTCTCTTCTTTAATGGCGGGTGCTGCAGCTATAATTGCTTCTCCTTCATCAGCTCCGAAGGAGGATTTAGTTCCATCATTTCCAGAAAAAAAAAAAAAAACAGAGGAATTTGGAAAGTCTCAAAGACTCTTTCCAAAAGCCGTGCCTTTTCCCAACATTGAAGGAAACTCGAGAGTTTTATTGGAAAATAACTCTCTCACTGGACGAGAACAATTAATTAATGCAACCTTCATTTTTCCCCCGGTTTCAATGGAGTAGATCTATCTTCAGCATTTAATTTAGTGGCAAATAGCCCCATAATTTCAGTGACAGAGAAGAATAGGTCAGATTCTCAAGCTCTCAAAGCTCCTCATAAAAAAAAAATAAAAAGACCTACCTTCATGCCTTCTTATCAAAAATATTATTCTCGTAAACATGGGGTTGCATTTTATCAAAGGATGCTTAATCCTAACGTAATTGAAGTTTGTTGCACTCTTGCCCAAGTTCCAGCCATAATTAGGAAACAGCCTGAGGTTTCTTGCTCCAACCATGCTGTCACTAGAATGATTATTCCTGTTCCAAATGGAAAATTCAATTTAACCAGGGAGGTTCCGTCCATTGCAAGTCCTAAAAATCAAGTGTTAGAGATTTTGATGACGACTCTTCGGCAAGTGTGGGCAGTGAAGAAGTGGAAATTTTTGTTCCAAATTCGGCATAAGAATAGGAAGATATTATTTTTGGGAAAGAGGTTGTAGATCTCTTTCAAACTCCTACCTTACAAATAGTCACCACAGATGCTTTCTTGTAAGTTCTCCTTAATTAAGTCTCATGAAATCCCTTCAAAGTTTTCCTTCTTAATTGAAACTTGCGGTTTGAAGCTCGGAAGGGTGATTCATCGCAATTCAATTTAATTTTTCTGAATTGGATTTTCAAGTTTTTATATATTCAAAAGAGTTATGTGGTTGTTCTCCTGAGACTTATGGTTTTGATTATTTTGGTTTAAAGTGTTTGATTATGTGGTTGAAGTTTGGTTCTTGTCCCTGCTAATATGATGCTTTTCTTCTTCAAAGCTTATTTGGCGACTTTCTTCTCTTTTAACTGCTGGTTGCTAGAGTATTTCTTGTCTGTGGGAGTGCTTGCTTATCTTGGGCTTGGGATTCCATGTCATGGGTTTTTATTTGTTCAGAAAACTTGAAAGTTGTATTTTTTGGCTCCTCAGCAACGATTTCTTGTTCTATCAAGCTTAAAGTTGGGGCTCTTTTCTCATCAAACATTCATTGTTGCAGAGGAAGCTTTTCTTCTATTTGTTCGGGCTTGTTCGAGTTTAAGTATTCTAGAATTTGGGTTTCTCTTAAGTTATGTGTTTAATTAGATTGTTTTACTTTTTCTCCAGAGTTTTAGTCTTAATGATGTAATTTGGTTCTAGACTTGTATAGGCCTGCTTGAAGTTTTTTCTTTGTTTCCTTTCATGTAATTTGAGTATTAGGCTCTTTCATTATGTCAATGAATAGCCTTGTTTCTGTTTCGAAAAAAAATCCCCATCCTCTTGACAAAAAGGACAAATTGATGGCAATAAATAGAAAAAAGCAACTTGTGTCAAAGAACTTTGGATGCATTCAGACTGCCATCAAGAATAATCCAAAGCATATTCTTTGGACTTTTAAACTTCCAGATGGCCCAAAATAGATCCTTGCAACGGAGATGCACAAGCAAATTTTCTTGATCAAGATTTCATTGAAAAAATAATAATACCAAAAGAGTCTAATGGCCATGATCATGCATCTTCAATAGAACCGACATTTATAGTATCTAGAAGACATGAAAGATCTTGCAAAGCAATGATATCATCATCTTTCAAAAACCTTAAAAAAACTGGAGTAGAGACCGTGATAGCAAATGAGAATCCCATAACTTCGAAATTAAGCCACATTGAGAGGTGGAGATGGGAAAAAACTGAGGAAAACGAAGTTTCAAAGAGGTATCTTTGGTGATTTTACAGCTAATTATCTAATTTACAACCAACATGTCCGTTACCTGATTTTTGGTCATGGACTTTGGATCCTTCTTCGTTCTTTGTTAAATCCCTTTTGAATGATTTGGTGGGGGAGATTGAGCCTATTGCCAAAGATCTTTATTCTGCTATCTGAAAGGATTTTTACCCTAAGAAGATTAAAATTTTCCTTGGGAGCCCAGTCTTGGTGCTATTATACTACTGATTGCTTGCATCACCGAATGCCTTGTATATCTCTCGCCCTCTTGGTGTATTATGTGTCAGTGCAGTTGTGGATCTCCCGCTCATCTTTTTGTATACTGCTTTTTTGCTTCACATTTCTGGCACATTATTTCGGATGCATTTGGTTGGTCTTTGCCATGCCCCAACTTACCTTTGATATTTTCGGGTCTCTTTTGGTTGGTCATCCTTTTGGTAGTACGAAGAAGATGATTTGGTTGGCTCTTACACGTGCTTTCTTTTGGGATCTTTGGTATGGGTGCAAAGGCCATATTTTTAGGGACTCTTTCTCCACTTTTGATAAATTTTTGGATTTGGTTTTGTCTACTGTTTTTTATTGGTGCAAGGATAAGCATCATTTTAATCATTTCAGCTTGTTTTATTTAGTCTCCAATTGGAAATGTTTCTTGTAATTGCCTTCTATTTCATTAATCAACGAAATGTTTCTTATTAAAAAAAACCTTTAATCGCAAGTTTTGCCCTTTGTTTGAAGTCTTTTTGGTTGGAAGGATCTTTGTCTCATGAATTTTTGAGGTGGTGTTAAAGTCTCACATAGTTTTTGAAATCCTGGTCTCTCTTTGCTAATTGCATTGTCCTTGTTGCTCTTTTATTTTCCTATGCATCTTTTGTTTTTACAAGGCATTCTTCCCATGTGTTTTTTTATGTGGCTTGTATCCCAAGAGCATTATTTTCTTTTCATTTTTTTCAGTGAAAAGTTCCATATCTTGTTCAAATAAAGAATCAAATTGCTGCCAATGCTTGGAAATGCTGGTCCAAAGGCTTCGAAGTCTTGAGCCATGTTTGCCAGCCATATGCCAACCAAATTGAGATCCCCCATGAGTGCTAATGATTACCTTTCTCAAAGCAGAATGAGGCTGATGCATGAAATGCACATCTACATTTTGCAACTAGTGCCAAATTTCAATGCTTTAAAGCTTCAATTCCTAAACCCCCATCACGTTGAGGTTTAGATGCTAAGTTCTATCGCAGTGAGTGAACCGCCTTCATTACCTTTTCAAAAGATTTCCATCAAACACTCCAATTCCAAGCTCAATTTGAGAAGGAATAAATGTATACTGGAAAGAGACATGTAGTAAAGGGGATACTTGAGATAAGTGAGTTGCTAGCTTGTTAACTTTTTGTCAAGTACTGATTGCCAAAAAAACGAGGACTTAGGATGACCACTAAAGGGAAGGCTGAGACAAAGGAGAGGTAAAGTTACCACCTTACAATTGAGCCGCCTTGACACTTCAGACAACTTTAAGTCTTCCAAATTTAATCCACAAATCGTTAATTTCTCCCCCATAACTTTCAGACCCGAGCACGATTCAAAATGAGCAATAGTTTTAATTAACATAACAAGCACCACATCATTATATTTACAAAACAGTAAACCGTTGTCAGCAAAATGGAGGGTAGAATGAATTTTATCTTTTTCCACCCAAAAGCCTTCAAATGTTGTATAGTAAGCTCTCTTTAGGGGTACGGTTTTTGTTCTTGGTTTATTTGGTCTTGCGTTGTTTTTGTCTGATTCCAAGTGCTTTTGGATTTGGCCTTCTTGTGCAACTCTTACTTTGCATTTATTTATTTTTTCATTAAATGAAACTTGTTCTTTTCTTTTGATTGTTTTCTTTCTACCTAATATACATAGTGTAGAAGGAGAAACCTTTAACTGAATATGGAAAATTGCTACTTTATGAAATCCTCACACTTCATGCTCAGTTACTTGTTCGTTATTTATGTTTGTTCCCATTGACTTAATTTGATGATTGTACTTGCTCAAATTGAGTTCTAGACTGCATTATTGGAAGTTGTGTATTAGGTACCTTTTTTGTTTTTTTCTTTTCTGTTCTATTGTATTTGATGTACATCAATTGCTGTGTCATTATTTTTCCTCTGTATCTTAAGATTATCTGTCATTGATCTTGATTCACCTGCAGTTGTACCTGTGGATTTGAAGCAGACTATACAGGTTGATGAAGATCTTCAAATTCGTGCTTACTATGCTGGACATGTATAGCCTCTTTTGATACATTTCGTTTTCTAATTTTGCATCTCCTACTAATATAAGTTGGAGGGGAATTTGTAACCTCCTTGGTTATGATATCTCTTCCCTCTGGCCCCTAGCTGTATACACATTTTGGTTTTAATATCCTCTACTCTTTTTAATTAAAATAAAGAAAGAGTTTTCAAGTGCATGAGCTTTGAAATTCTCCTGTATTTTCAATTTGAAATTGGTCATTGATGATTTTGTTTTTGTTTTCCTGTGCTAATTCCTTTGTTTTTTGGGTTTTCTTTTTTTTTTTTTTAGTTTATTTTTTGGCTTGCAAATATGGAGGCTCGATGAACCATTTCAAATAAAACAAAATGCAGGAATCTGATGCCTGTGCTTTCTATGGAATTCTATCTAGTTTCCTAGAATACATTTTAGGTGAATGTGAGTTCACATGTTGGACATATGTATTTATTTCACAAGAAGTCAGACGTAAATGAGAAGGATAACATTGTTTAGGATGTAGTTTGAGTGTGAAATTCCATCGGATGTGACAAAAAGGTGATAGTTTGAGTAAGGAATTGTAACCTTTTGGTTTTTTGTGCTTTTCAAATGTAAAAATTTACATATTATTTTTTTTTTTTTACATCGGATATGGGCATATGTGAATCCAGTTATTAGTTGCTTGCTGTGTATATGCATCTTTATATCAATCTTCTATTTTGTTTATTGTGGACCACCATATGGTGTCGTTCTATCAGCAACTTACGCATGCACTATAGCCCATAATTGTCGACTTGGTTCTTAATATTTCTGTCACTGTATCTACTGTTGATGATTCTTTGACTTCTGCTCAAAGTTTTTTCTTGTTGCTTCTCGTAAACTCTCTCCATCAACACTTCAACTTTAAATGCAGAATGTGCATATTTATATTTTAATCATGTTCTTAAGGTTTTAGGAGCTGCCATGTTTTATGCTAAAGTTGGAGATGCTGCTATGGTATACACAGGAGACTATAATATGACGCCTGATAGACATCTGGGAGCAGCTCAAATTGATCGAATGCAATTAGACCTTCTTATAACAGAGTAAGAAGTAAACATAAATGTTTTACATGTTATAGTGTTGGTTATGCACTGTTTAAACTTCAACTATGCAAAACAATTTCTTCTGATTCTTCATTTCTCTCTTTCAGAGGAAAGCTAGGCAGTAACATTGAATCCATGATCTAATTTTACCTGGAAATAAATGGTTTCAATTTTTATCTTCTAAGCATAGCTTAACTTGTTAAGATCTCATATCTGTTTTTGTTCAAATATCCACTCCCACGTTACTGAGCTCGAAAAATAAGGGAAGAGGAACTTTCTATACTTACCAAGAACCTGGGTGATGTACATTTTAAATGATCCCCAAGGCACATCAAATACAAGGAATTGAGTGACCATGAAGGATAGGATAATAATTTAATATCATCATACACCTATGACCTATTTGTAACTTGGAAAATAATGACGGTCATAATGAAGTATCTTACGTCAAATAGGTTTGGATTGGACTTGAAATAAATGGGTTTTAATACTCCCATCAAGTTGGATTTTAAATGTTGATCGAACTCAACCAGTCCTGATGTAGCCTATATCTTAAAAGGCTGGAATTGCTTTAGCCTTATTTTTTTTTTTGGTATTTTCAATTAATGGTTTAATTAGTAGTTGGGAATTAGTCCTGATGTAGCCTATATCTTAAAAGGCTGGAATTGCTTTAGCCTTATTTTTTTTTTGGTATTTTCAATTAATGGTTTAATTAGTAGTTAGGAATTAGTTTGACGGTTTGCGAATTAGTCTAAAGAAGTAGCCATTGCTTGGGTAGGTTGTTTGTTAGATAAATAGGTTGGGGGGCTTGACTTGTAGAACTGCTACAAAATAGTAGCTAAAGTACTAGCGGAGAGGCTAAAAAAGGTAATGCCAAGTATAATAGAGGCTTCACAAAGTGCTTTCATTGAAGGAAGGCAAATATTAGACCCAATCCTCATAGCAATGAAGTGGTTGAAGATTATCGTTCTAAGAGGAAAAAAGGGTGGATTTTAAAACTTGATCTAGAAAAAACCTTTGATCGTGTTGATTGGGAGTTTCTTGAAAAAATCCTTGTTGAAAAGAATTTCGATTCAAGATGGATAATGTGGATGATGGGTTGTATTTCTAACACAAAATTCTCAATTTTTATAAATGGAAGACCTCATGGTAGAATCCAAGCTTCAAAAGGCAAGGTGACCCTCTTTCTCCTTTCCTTTTTCTATTAGTCAGTGAAGTCCTAAATGCACTACTATCCCAGCTTCATGAGGAAGGCAAGTTTGAAAGCTTTATAGTTGGCAAAGATAGAATTCATGTTCCTCTCTTGCAATTTGCAGATGATATACTAATTTTCTGCCAAGATGACAAGGAAAAGCTTAGAAACCTAAAGAAAATAATTGAACTCTTTGAGTGGTGTTCTGGGTTGAAGATTAATTGGGAAAAATCAGCCATAAGCGGCATCAATATTGACCATTTTAAGCTACAATCAGAAGCTGCCATTCTGAACTGCAAGGCTGCCTCTCTTCCATTCATGTACCTCGGTCTTCCATTAGGTGGCTACCCTAAACAATTGGCTTTTTGGCAACCAGTGATTGATAAAATTCAAAGTAAATTGGACAAATGGAAGAGATACAATCTTTCAAGAGGAGGTTGCTCCACCCTTTGTAAGTCGGTTCTTTCTCATATCTCAACTTACTATATGTCACTTTTCTTGATGCCAGAAAAGGTGATTCGAGTTTTAGAAAGATTTTTGAGAAATTTTTTATGGGAAGGACATTCCGGAAGCAAAATAAATCATTTAGTAAAATGGGACCTTATTTCTCGTTCTCAAGAAGATGGTGGTCTCGGTATTGGTGGCTTGAAACTCAGAAACCAAAGCCTTCTAGCAAAATGGGGGTGGAGGTTCATCAATAAGGAAAATTCACTTTGGAGGAAAATAATTACAAGCATCCATGGAAGAAGTAAGTTTGGTTGGCACACCAATGGTAAAACTACCAGCAACCTTAGAAGCCCTTGGATCAACATCTCAAGATCTTGGCTAAAAGTAGACTCCTTGGTAGCCTTCAAAGTAGGTAATGGTGAAAGGGTAGGTTTTTGGCGTGAACCTTGGTTGGAAATTGTTCCTTTAAAAGACTCATTTCTTAGTCTTTTCTCCATCTCCACCAAGCCCGAAGGCTCATTACAAGACTATTGGGATGAGACATCAACTTCTTGGTCTTTCCACTTGAGAAGACTGCTAAAGGATGAAAGCTTTCCCACTCTAAACTTAATTCGCTTCCCGATAAAAAAGGTGGTCTTTAGAACCAAGTGGGATTTTTTCAGTCAAGTCTCTTGTAAAGCATCTATCCTTCTCCTCCCCAATTGGACCGCTATTAGAATAAGCCTTATGGAATTCCAAGAGTCCTAGAAGGGTTAATATACTGATTTGGATCATGCTGAATGGCTTGCTTAACGGTGCAGATATTCTTCAAAGGAAGCTGCCTACTCACTATATTTCTCCACTGGTTTGCTCTCTTTGTTGGATAAACTCAGAATCTCTCTCACACTTGTTCTTCTAGTGTGTTTTTGCAGAAAACTGTTGGATACATTTATTTAAGTGCTTCAATGTCAGCTGGGTTCTAGACAATGATTTTAAGGCAAATGTGCTACAACTTTTAATCGGTCCAAAATTGAAGAAGAATCCAAGATTACTTTGGGTCAATGCAGTTAAAGCTTTGTTATCAGAACTATGGTTCGAAAGGAATCAAAGAGTGTTTCAAGACAAAGCATCTATTAGCTCCTTTAAATTCGATAGTGCTCTTAGCAATGCCTCCTTTTGGTGCTCTCTCTCCAAAGCTTTTAAAGATTTCTCCATTCAAGACACCAGTCTCAATTGGAACGCCTTCATCTTCCCGCTTTCTTGATCTGTAACTGCCTAGTTCTGGCATCTTTTAATTTTCAGATTATCATTTTGTTGTATGCCTTTAATTTGGCAAGGTCTAGTCAGATTTGTACTGAGCTATTGAATTCCTGTTCTACATTTTAGGAGATGATGAGAATGCTATGGAGGTGTCAACCTAGTTGAGATGTCCTGGTGCATTTACTGATCATTTTTTATTAGTTTTGTTTTTTAATGTTTGTTTCCTTTCATACACTTGTAACATTTTTCATTATCTTAATGAAGTGGGTTGTTTCTTGTTAAAAAAAAAAAATACTATGTTTTTTACTTTTTGGGATAGGAAACAATAACCATTCATTGATATGATGAAATAGGACACAAAAGGTCCTATGTAATATTTACAAAAAGCACCACCGTTGATTAGTCAGTGCTGTAAGGCTATAATTACAAAACGTCGGTGATAATTTGCTTCAAATGATAGCTAAAAGAGATGTAGCTTCTATATAATAGCCTATCACAGTCCTTGTTCAAAAGATGCGAGCATTGCACAATCCAACCAAAGATTCCAAAAGATAGAACGAATGTGATTAATCGATGAGATCTCCTGGCCCATTTTAAGAGGATGCCGCTGGAAAGTAAGAGAGATAAGATAGAGAATACCATCTGATCTAGGAAAACTCCAACAAAAAAACATCATGTAGATGATTGCAATATTTTGATGCAAAAGTGCAGTGATTGAATTGGCAAATCATTGTCTCTTAACTATTGATACTATTGATATAGATAGGAAAACAGCTTGGAGAGATGTATACCTGTGGAGATCTTCGTTAAAACTAGTTGTTGTGCAAAACCTGATGTAGGGCGATCCCTTTAGTTTTCTTCTTATATTGTAAAAGCTCTCTGTTTTAGGTTTTTTACTGCTTGATTGGCTAAGTTTTTTTAAGTTGGATCTTGTTATGTTTATCTTTTTAGCAAGTAACCGGTCAACTCCCTTTTGCCTATTTAAAGAGCCTTTTGTAACCATTTGAGATCAATGGAATAAAGTTTTCCTCCAAGAATTTCTTCAAGATTGTTTAGTCTTTATCAAAGTGGTTTCAAAGAACTTCGTGAAAAGAGCCTGATGAAAAGGGCCGAAGCTACTCCCTCTAATGCGGAAGCATCCTTTTCAACCCGGGCATTCGACCAACACCATGACTGGAATGCAACAAGCAATTGACCAGCTCCTTGCAGTTGAATTTGGGAAAAGTGTTGTCCAATGAAGTCCAGAAAAATATAGGAAACCATATCCAACAACCAAAGAAGTCACAAGGTGTCCCTCAAGACTTGCAGAAAGATCAAGATCAACCAAGATTTCCTCCAAGAAAGATGTTACAAGGATCACAAGGTAATTTTTTCCTGAACCTTTATTCAAGTCATTCTTTCCCTACTCAAAGACTGATAATTCAAGGTCATCCTCATCCTATTTTGGGAAGCAACTCCGATTCATCAGGGGAATATCATCCTCGGCATCTACCTCCTCACCCTCCATATCAAGAATTCTATCAGCACAATCAAGAACCGATTCAAGAAGTCCGATATACCAAGAATGTTTACCAAGATCAGCATCAAGATTACCACAGGCTACAATATCAGGGAGGAACCTTTTGGAAATAAGATTCTGGCGACAAGGTGAAAATCTACTTACCCACTTGCAATGGCAGAATGAACATTGAACACTTCCTAGATTGGGTTAAGAGTGTTGAAAATTTCTTTAATTATTTGGGAACCCCTTAATAGAAAAAGGTTAAATTGGTTGGCCTTAAATTAAAGAGTGGAGCGTCTGTATGGTGGGATCAACTACAAACAAATTGAAGGAGCTATGGAAAACCACCTATCCATAGATGGCCAAAAATGCTTTGTTTAATGGAGAAAAGGTTCTTGCCAAGCAATTATGAAAGAATATTGTATAATCAATTTCAACATTGCAAGCAAGGAATTCGAAATGTGGAAGATTACACAAAAGCATTCCAAAGACTTAGCGCCCAAAATGACGTTGCTGAGAATGAAAACCAGCAGATTGCTAGGTACATTGAAGGATTAAGGAGCGACATTAAAGAGATAAGTTCATTTGCATCCTATGTCTTCCTTGTCTGAAGCAATCTCTATTGCCACAACAATTGAAGAAGATGAAGCACAAAAACAAAAATGGTGGGTAAATATAAGAAAGAATTCGGATAGAGCAACCATTCAAACAAAAAGACTAACTTCAGATACTTCTAAATCCAACACAATTTCAAGTACTTCCCAAACGAAAGCAAAGGAAATTTTTTCAACCAAGTTCAAATTGGATGATAGGGGAACTTCTAATCCTTCTACTTTCAAAAGTTTAATTCGTATAATAGACCTAATCTTGGGAAATGTTTTAGGTGTGGTTAATAAGGGCACTTTTCTAATGATTGTCCCCAAAGAAGAGTTTAGCTATTCAAGTAGACAATGAAATCTCTGAAGAAGACGAAGGCCCTGAAGATGGGTTTTTTGTACGGATGACCTCATTTATGAGGCCCAAATGAGAAATGGTCACCTATAGAAAAAGTAATGGAAAGTGGCCTTTTGCTGATTTCATCCATGTGTGAGTTTACTGCTTTGCCCTTGTGATGCACCTTGCGCTCCTGCCACTACCAAGGAACTCAATCCTTGATGGCTCGTTACTTGATCCTCGATTACTCGTCACACGATCCTCGATGCATAGTCACTCGATATCCGGATACATGGTCACTCGATATGTGTGTTATTGATATGTGTATACTCGATCATAGCCATCCGTACTTGATACTCGATTAATGTATACTCGATTATTTTGAATTGCCTGCACCCATCGGAGGACTTGTGCTGTAGTTAATGCTCATGTATGAAAATACACAAATTGGGGAATTTTCTGACAATTCTCACTATTCTTTGAAATCAATTTCTTGAAATGTGAAGAAAACCGTGCAATGTACTACCATCCAATAATAATGTTAGAATGTGGGACTTGATCATGCAACCATAGTCGTCTGTAGGGTTAGGGGATACAGTTGAAGTAGGTCAAATCTTCTTTAGTAAGAGTGATGTGAAGATGAGGTTAGCAATGTTTGCCATTAAGCACAACTTTGAGTTGTGGGTTAAAAAATTGAACAAAAAATTGTATATTGTTCGGTGTTTACACCCGACTTGTAAGTGGGCCGTTTGAGCAATTAAAATGGATGAATGTGATATTTTCAAGATCACAAAATGCATGCCCAATCACACATGCTCGATTGAAGTATTCAAACATGACCACAAACAAGCTAGTGCATTCGTTATTGGTCACTTGATGAAGGACAAGTTTGGCGTTGGTCGTGGGGACAAACCACACCATATTATTGAGGATATGCGACATCAATATGGTGTCAATATTAGTTATGACAAGGCATGACATGCGAGAGAAACTCTTGCAAGGGGGACGCAAGAGGAATCATATGCCCACTTGCATGCATATGGTGAAGCTTTGAAGATAGAAAATCCTGGAACTGTGTTTGAGATCAAGCTTGAAGAATCAAAATATATCAAATACATGTTCATGGCACTAGTTTAAGAGGTTTTAAGAGTTGTCGATCCGTGATCATTATAGATAGTACCCACTGACATATGCAATTGTTGATAGTGAGAATGACCGAGCCCTAAAGTGTTCATAACGAACCTTAAAACAACAATTGGAGACTGCCCTAACCTCGTATTCGTCTCAAACCATGGACAAAGTATAGCTAATGTCGTTGATGCCCTATTCCCTAATTCTTATCACGGACTTTGTACTTACCATTTGAGAAGGAACGTGGAGAAATACTTAAAGGACGAGTCTCTTAGAAAATTGTTTAATGGTGCTTGCAGAGTGTATCGAGAATCAGAATTCAAGTGCCATTAGGTCCAAATAGTGAACTACGACGACGGTTCACTTGCAAGATATTTAAAGGATGGTCATATTCAGCATTGGACATGGTGTTACCAGTCCGGGAACCAATATGATAACATGACCAACAATAGCGCCGAATGCTTCAATGCTATTACCAAAGAAGCCCGAGTGTTGCCAATGACTTCGTTGCTAAAATACATAAGAGGTCTACTTCAAGGTTGGTTTCATGAGAGGCGAACAATGTGGTCTAGTAGTATATCGACACATTCAAAGTATGCAGAGGAAATAATGGGTTTAGAGTGTGACAAAGCTAGACGATACCAATAAATCCAATCGATTGCTATACATTTCATGTCAAGGACGGTGGATTAGATGGTATTGTTAGCCTTAACACTTGAGAATGTAGTTATGTAGAATTTTAGTGTTTGGAGATTCCATGTTCGACGCTATTGCTGTAGCTAGAGAGTGCAATATCAATCCGTTTACTCTATGCAGCAGATTCTATAATGCTAGCATACGCGGAGTCAATAAACCCGCTTGGTCATGTATCCGAATGGAAAAAGCCACCAGAGTATACCGAGGTAAAAATACTCCCACCAAAAAGAATGGTACATGTTGGTAGACGAAGGATAAACAAGATATCGTTTGCTGGAGAACATGTCACATTAAAGAAATGTGGACGGTGTGGTCAGTCTGGACATAATAGACAAAAGTGCAATGAACCACTTGATACGTCTAAATGCAACAAATAGGCAAGGACCGAGACTCAAAGGACCCAGACAATGACCAATATTTTATAATTTAATACTCAATTACGGTACTCGATGCATGTTACTCGTTACAAGATACTCGATGCATGTTACTCGATACATTATTACTCGACAATACTTCATAAAAAATACTTGATCCAATGACTTTATTCGATATACGATACTCGTTATACCATACTCGACGCAAGTTACTTAATACACGATGCAAGTTACACGATACTCGATGCATGATACTCAATACACGACACCTAAAATCATGTACACTCGATATACACACAGTTGCTTACTGTTGAAAAATTGTTCATATAAGTATGGAAATACACAAATTACTCATATAAAGTTAATAGGTTCATACATTTACAAAAATTAAAATTTACATAGAAGAACTAATAAAAAAACTGATCGGCCCACAACTCGGCACCATACTACAACCTAAGCTCATGCATTTTATCTTGCCGTAAACTCTCCAGATTGGACCTGGTCACCAAGTATTCGAAGAACTTAAGACAAAATATCCCACAGTCTAGTGTATCTGACCCCTATAGGAAGCCTATATTGACATGGCTTAACCTCTAAGGACTATGTGCAAGGTTGCAGCATGTAAGTTGCAGAAATGTGCTAGTGAAGAGAGAGTGATGCATAGGGGCCTAGGAATGATACCAGATCTTTCTTTGTGACATACTTGGGGAATGAGTCATACAAAAGGATGCGCCCGAGGTTCATGTCTATCACCAACATAATCCAGTGTTGCTTATAGTTGAGTGGGCTATAGTTGTAATCGACATCTGCCCATCTAGTCTCATGTTTAACTACCAATCCGAGCACATAATCGACATACACGTGCTCTTTCTCCTATAATTTAGTAGCTTCTTCATGCGTTCTCTCATATATGGCGTGGAACAAGCTATCTGGACCTCATAGGTTCAAGTGACTCTGCAAAATAGATAACAATGAGCTCCTCAATTGGGGGCACATGCTCGTCAATAGGGAGCTCATGAGATTCATAATGAGGAGGGTAAGTCTCATGCTCGTCAATAGGGAGCTCGTGAGACTAATGCTCATCGAGTTATGGCTCGTGGGATCGATGCTCGTGACTCTCGTAGTCACTGGAGTGACTATGAGCATCCTCATCATGGTGTGATCTATGTGTCTTTGAGGAGCTCATCTCAGCATCAATGCGCTTGTATGCGGGTCGTTCATCAACCCTAGTGTCCTTATACTTCCTCTCCCTATCCGACATGACCAGTGGTGTGGGTGTGATTCTTGTCTGTACAAAACAACGAAGAATTTGTTAGTTATATGTGGCATTCACCTTAAATCCAAGTAAATATTGATGTAATACACTAACCTGGCCAATGAATGGATATTACCTGGAATGGATGAGGAAACCCCGGAGGTTGTACTTGACAATGTTCTTATTGTTCTTGGACCTTTTTTTTTTATAGTTATTTGCCTTGCCACTCAATCCTCTTTGTAGTCCAAGTAACATCCTCTCCCATAGCATGTTTCCCCAATCCATGTATTTAAAGTAATCCAAATCCTCCACATCAATTAATAATGTCATGTCAACATTTACCCTCGTCTTCTCCCTCCCCATTATGCCCAATTCAGTAAAATAGACCAATGTCATCTTCACAACATCCATGTCGTTATCAAACTCCATCTCCTTGTACACTGTCTCTAAGGTACCAATGTGAATGCCCCCTACAAAATCATTCTTGAAGTACCTACTACATAGTGATCCAAGTGTTTCACCCCTCCTCACAACTGTTGGATTAGGTGACTGCCACAATCCCGTCACCAATAAGAAGTCTTCTTTGGAGAATATAACAACCGTACCATTCAAATTGAAGGTCATTGGATCCTTCCTATCGTCTACAACCTCCCATAATAGAATGTAGTGGACCAATGGACTATTGAAGATAATGTCCATGTCCACGAATCGCCCAAATACCGTCTTCTTGAAGAGGGAAAGCTAAGTGGGAGTAAGCTTCTCTTTCACAATCTTGTTAGCCACCTCAATGTGAGAGGATAGGTTGGTCGCTTGGCCTGGGAAACGATCTTGGGGAGGAATCTTGAATTGTCTAGCCATACTGCACAGAATAACAAAGAACACTAGAAATTAATCATTTTGTTCAATACTCGATACTCGATACACGATACACGATACATGATACATGATACATGATACATGACTTTGTGGTGAGACATTCGGTGTTAGCTAGCATCCATAAACTGATGAACGCCGACCGCTGGAAACTGACGTGTTGGTGATCGGTATCGGTTTTGGCCAAAAATCGATGCCGCTCGCATGATGATCACCTCTTAGCACTATTTCGAACCAAGTGCAACATTAATGGTAAAGTATGTACAGCCATAGTAGATAGCAGAAGCAATGAAAACGTAGTCTCTAAGCAGCTAATTCAGGCACTTAAATTAAAAGTTGATCATCATCCCAGCCCTTATAAAGTTAGTTGGATTGAAAATGGTGGAGTGTGGTCAACCAAATTTGCCAAGTTCCATTATCAATTGACAATCACTACAAGGATCAAATCATTTGTCATGTCATTGAAATGGATGTGTGTCATGTACTGTTAGGAAGACCATGGCAGTATGACAGCCAGTGCACATAGAAAGTGATGATAGATACAAATTTGATTGGATGGACAAGAGAGTCCTCTTTCCTTTACAAAACACCCCTACTACTCGGTCTGTGATTGAATCCAACAAACAAAATGGCCAATTGTTTACATTTTTATCCAATGAGGCAATTACACATGCTTCCACCTTTCCTTTAGCTGTGTTGGTTAAGGAAGCGCAAAATCCACTTCTAAACTCCCCAGTAGACAGCAGGGTTCAACAATTGCTAGACCAATTTCCTACTCTTTTGGACCACCCATACGATTTTCCCCCTCTTTGGGAAAACCAACATAATATTGATTTTATTCTAGGCTCCATATTGCCCCACTTACCTCATTACAAAATCAGCCTATTTGAATATAAAATCCTTTGTGACATATGCAACCCTAAACCCCAAACCCTAAAGAAATATATTCAACCAAGCTTCAGTCCATGTGTTATCCCAACTCTTCTAGCCCCTAAAAAGGATGGGTCATGGCGCCTTACCTAGAAATTTAGATTTGATAGATCAATTGGCCGGGTCCCAAGTGTTTTCCAAAATAAATCTTGCTAGTGGGTACCATCAAATCCAGATCCGACAAGGGGATGAATGGAAAACTAGGTTCAAAAACCAGGAAGGCTAATTTGAATGGTAGCTCTCCAACCCAATGCAACTAAAGTTTTTCCTCCAAAGGCAACAACCTACCCCTTGCTGTTGGTTGAAAGTCTCCTTAGGAGTCTTACAGCGACTTTTGAAGACATTCAGCGGATCTTGGGTATAATGGTGATACAATTAGAACAACTTTCCGCCAAACAACCACTGGATATCTGTAAAGCAAAATTAACGGTTAACCAATCAAGAAGAGGCCAACAACCTTGCAACAGCCATCCAAGGGTGTGATCATACTTCTTCAAATGATGCCAGGGTAGCAGGATATCCTATTCAAGTACCAAGAATTCAAGAACCTCAAATTGCAACCAAAATTCCTTTTTTTTGATTTATTCATTTTACAAGAAACTGAATTCTCAAATGAAGAAGATTTTATGCAAAGGCTCCTGGGAGAAACAACAAATATAAGAGCTGATAAAATGAAGAACAAGGAAATCCCAATATCTACAAGTAGAAAGTTTGTCCAACTCAACTGTCCAAAATGGTTAAGGAGATAAACCTTAAAAATGTTACGGGTCAAGAGCCAAGATCAAAATAAAAGACCCAAGTTGGGAATTGTTGGGTTTTATCTTGGTATAGGAATGTTTCTCCCTTCTGCAACTACAAGTTCAAGATACTTGGCTTTATATCGATAAAATGAAAAGTTTCTAATACTCAAGGAATACAAACTCCTCAATGGAGTGAAATAAATAAGAGAACCAAAAGTGAAGATTGTGAATTTCAACAAATCAGCGTGCATCATTCAGAATTCTGCTCAAGATCCTTATGCTCATTTCGATTTGGCTCGTCTCAACTCTCAAGTCCTTTTATTGGTGTTCTCTTTGGAAGAATTTTGAAGGGTTATTCAGGGTATATATAGTGGTTGGGATGCTTTCATCATTCCTTTTTAATTCTATTTTTGATTTTTGGTTCAGTTGTATTTGTTGATTATTTTTTGCTTTGTCTTTGTTTTCTGTATCCTTGTATTTTTTAGTATTAGTCTCTTTTGATTCCCTTAATGAAGAGTGTTGTATCCTTTTTTAAAAAAATAATAATAAATAAAATAATGAATTACCACTAAGTTAAACACCCTTGTACTCAATTGGGGAAGTTTCTTCTTATTTTCATTGATGAGATCCTCTCCCCTCTTTTTGTATAATTTCATATTATCAATGAAATTTTATCCAATAAAAGATGGTCATAGTTTAATTAATAATGTGGGTATCGAGTCGAAGGCAATCATATAGACATGGAAATGAGTCCAGTCTTTCCCGTTTCTACTAAGCTTATTTATGGTCTTCAAGTTAAATAGAGGAGAGTTCCTGTTCCTGATGCTTTTTCATTGGTATGGTACTTTAGCATTTGTGTTCTGCAAAATATTTCTATTGTTAATCTTCCAATGTTTGTTATTCCACAGGTCTACATATGCAACAACCATACGTGATTCTAAATATGGTCGTGAGAGAGAATTTCTTAAAGCTGTATGTATAAATTAAACTATCAAAATTATTTACCCAGATTTGCCTTTTCTGCACCTTAAACGTTTTTAATTAGAAATCGGATAAGTTGGATTTTCATTTATGTTATGCATACTGGCACAATAATAATTCAGGAGCCAATAGGACATAAGGTTTACTGAAGTTGCATCATGTCTCAATTACAACTTGGCATATAGTTGATATTAGGGATAGACTTCAGAATGATATATTTTATGTCCCTCGGTGAAGGGAATGAAATATTCGGTTTTGTTTTAGCTCCTGTTATGTTTTAGCTCCTGTTTTGTTTTAGGGTTTATTTTGTGATGGTTCAGACTGTAGGTTGATTGATGCCTTTTTGTGTAGGATATTGCATGTTACAATTGTAGACTAATTTATCATAGTTGAGGACCAAGATATAGGATAGAGTCTGATTATGACTTATGAATGGCTATTGAGCATCGACTGGTGACTTAAATCCATTCTAAACTCTAAATTGTTAAATAGATGCTGAATTATTTTAACTTTAAAATTCATAATTTTTAGCGATGGAATTATCTGAAACAAGATATTTTTTCTGTATGATTTGATGTAGGTTCATAATTGTGTGGCTAGTGGAGGGAAGGTCCTTATTCCTACTTTTGCACTTGGACGGGCTCAGGTACTTTACTGAATATTGGGTGTGGCTTTTAAATCTTTTACTGCAATCTGCATCTCTCATGATTAATTTGCTCACGTTATATAATACCGTTTCAGCTTTGTTATAAAAGTTTCCATTATGAGCAGGAACTCTGTGTCTTGTTGGATGACTATTGGGAGCGCATGAATCTGAAGGTTCCGATATATGTTTCAGCAGGTGCTCTTTGAATAATAAACTACTATTATTCTATTAGATATCATATAAATGATTGACAGCTTTTAGCTCCCTGTTTCCTCTTCATGATTTCCAACGTCTTGTAAGTCCATGGTCTGCTTCAATAATCTTCTGTCCACAATTTTGTCAATAAAGTTGACATGCGTGTTAGGAATTTATTGAGAACTGCAATTGCTGAGCTGCCATGATTTATTATCGAGTGTTTAGCTCAATTAGAGCATTTAATACACCCTTTAGTGAGCCCATCCTTGATCCTTCTATTTGTCTCACAAATGATGGTGAGCTTGGGTGATGAATTTTTGTAGAGATTGAACTATATTGATGGCTTGATATTCATTTGCTTGGTGAGGTGAGTCAGAGCCAACTCTCGATGAACAATGTGTTTAAAACCCTTTATTGGGTTTGAGGATTGAAGGGACTATGCTTGGTGGGTTATTAGCCATTGTTGTTGCTGGTAGAACTTATGGATAGAAAGCCTTCGCCTCTTTTACCACAATTAAGTGGTCTACAATAGTAGCAACAACTTTTAAAAATTGACATCTTTGAAAATAACTTGCAATTAAACTTTTCTTTCCATTGAAGTGCAAGTGAAGGAACAACGAGGATAAGGGTGGCAGAGTAATTGATGGTGATAGACAATGTTCTGCCCTGCATCTTGTGGCATGAGAAGCAGAAGGTTGGAGAACTTTTGCATCTTGTGCCATTATCAAGTAACCGTACATCCATTCTTAGTGAAAAAGAAGCAAATCATGATGTAACTCTAGGTAAAGGACCATATAGGAGAGATGGTTGAGAAATCAGTGATGTCATAGTCAATATCTAATCAACATGTCTTAAAAAAAAATTCTTATCAATGTATCCTATGTAAGAAAAGGAAATTTTAATCTGTTGTGTCATGATGAAGTGGTGTAGACAGCATTAGCATTCTTTAAAGTCACTTGCAATTGAACTTTTCTTGCCACTAAAGTTTCTTTTTGGGATTTTGTTACAAAGGTTTTGTTTTTTGTTTTTTAATAATTATTTGATAGTGTTAGTTTACTGGACTGGCAGCCCTTTCTTTAGTTGTTCCCCCTCTTTTGTGGGCTAGTTCCTTTTGGTGGCTCATGTATTCTTTCCTTTAATTCTCAATAAAAGGTTTCTTATAAATAAAACTTTTCTTGCCACTCAAAAGTGCAAGTGATCGAACACTCAGGAGAGGGGTGGTGGAGGCATTGATGGTGACGCACATAATCAACTCTTTGGTGGATGCAAAATTGTTCAGATGGAACTCCTATTGTCATGCTCCAATACAAAATAGAATAGATTATGAGTGTTCAACTGTTCCTAGTGTGGTACTTGTGAAGTAGACTTCAAATGTGAAGTCAAAGTTGTGATGGTACTAAGATGGGTAAGTTTATTATGATGGGGTGTGAAGCCTTTAATCCTAGTCAGGAGAAGCCATCTATACCATCCAAACAAATGAGCTTATAGTTTTAGGTTTAATGACAAATCCTTGCAATTTATTGCTTGGCTAAAAAGATCATTGTGCGAATTGGGAGATTTTGTGATTGATTGACTGAGTTTGTTGGCCAGCTTTGAAGTAGAAGCATATTGTCACGTTTGACTTTTTGCTGAGGAAGGGCTTAGTTGTATTAGCATAAGCAACCATACATGGTGAAGGTAGGGACGTGTTGTCATATGCTGCTCTCAGGGATAAATTTAGAGACTGTTGAGCACATGCAAGTTTTGTTTGGCTTGAGCTATGTTGTATTAAGTTGAGGAGTATTAGAAGTGCGAGAGATGCCTAAGGGTCTTCCAGGCTGAAACCTGTCAAAATAAGCAATTAGGCTTTTGTCTATTTGGTCTCTAGACTTTCAAAATTACAAAATAGTAAAAATAAAAATTCATAGCTCTACTAAGCACAAAATTGAAACTTTATAGTTCTATTAGACATAAAATTCGAATTTATATTGTACTCATTATTTGGAAATATACTCCATAACATTTTAGATTAGAAAGTCGCGTATATATATATAAATGTGTACAGTAGAAAGTAATCTACAATTACAATAAAGGACAAATAACACATATATATTATAATACTTTTCCTCTAGCTGGAGCAAATATATTAATCATGTCCAATAGGTGTACAATAGAAAGTAATGTACAATTACAATAAAGGACAAATAACACATATATTATAACACTTTCCCTCAAGCTGGAGCAAATATATTAATCATGTCCACTTTGTTGCAAAGATAATTTGTTCTTGCCCCATTTAAAGCTTTCTGTTAAAAATATCTTTCAATTGTTCTCCAATTTTCATATATCTTGTGGACACCGATCATTGTATTTTCTCAAGAATAAAATGACAATCCACTACAATGATGATCACAATGGTTCTTTTGGCCCATTGTTGGTGAAGAAAGATGAGAAAATGGCGGGAAGCAATTATGCTCTCTTTCCAAAAGTAGTTTGAGTTTTAAATTATTGGCTTATCGAAAATTTTTCATTTTCAATACGTGAATTGACTCGGTATACATGCAAGAACTATAACAGGAGGACCAGGCTAAATCAAACTTTAGCATCATTCGATAGACCACCACGAGAAAGCGTTGATACTGATAGCTACTAAATATTTTTCTTTAAAATTGTTGGGAATTGTTATGTTTCATATATATTTCTTCTCACTCTGTTCTCTTCTATAAATAGTGCTGTTCTCGACTTTTACGTTCTTGTGTTCATATTTATGCTTTCAGGTTTGACTGTTCAAGCTAATATGTACTATAAAATGCTCATCAGTTGGACAAGCCAGAAGGTCAAAGAGACGTACTCTACAAGGAATGCATTTGACTTTAAGAATGGTACTGTTTCTTCACATGTTTCATGTTTTCAGGATTGGAAACAATTGCTCCTTAAAAAAATGGCCATAAAATAAATGTTATTATGTTGAGCTTATTTTGCTTACCCGTGAAGTGATAAGGGATACAGGGGCACCCTTATTGAAATTGCAGGTGGGGGATATTTATTGAGTATTGAGGCATCTTACCATAGCAATGAATAAATTAAGAGGAAATTAAGTGGCATATTGGGAAGGGATTTTTTCATGCCAAATTACTATCCTCTTCATTTATTCATTGTTATGCCTTAATACTCAATAAATGTCCCCACCTGTCCTTCCCCAAATCAGTTTTGTGTTGTTTTAAGACTTATGTTTGACAATGATGTAGAAGTGATTTTGAGAAAATCCTTATAAAGTTAGAGCAAGATATGAGAGAACTCTGCATCTTTCTATACATTAGAGTTCAATATATATGATACATGGAAACCCTTTCTGAGAATAGTAAATTACAATAAAGGACAAAAGACATAAACTCCTATAACTACATATATACTATAACACCCCCAAGTTGGAGCATATATGTTATTCATGCCCAGCTTGTTACAAAGGTACTCTATTCAAACTCCATTTAAAGCTTTCGCGAAAACATGTCCTAATTGTTCTTTAGTCTTCACATATCTGGTAGACTCTAAACATTGTATTTTTTTTCCGAACAAAATGGCAATCAATTTCAATGTATTTAGTATACTGGGTTGAATGCAATATGAAGGGCAACTTGATTGTCACATCACAACTTGGTTGGAACTGTAGTATTGAAGCCCAACTCAATCAAGAGTTGATGTAACCACATTATTTCACAAACTAGTTGTGTCGTAGCTTTGTATTCTGGTTCAACACTTGATCGTGAAACTACGTTTTGCTTCTTACTTTTTCACGAAACCAAATTGCCTCCAACAAAAGCACAATAGCCATAAGTCGATTTTCTTCCTCTTTTAAATCTGCCCAATCGGCATCTGAAAAGCATTCAATCTTCACATGACTATGATCTTTATATTAGATCCCACGTTCAGGTGCAACCTTCAAATAACATAGAATTTGTTGTACTGCAGCCCAATGATCTACTGTTGGTGAGGTCATAAATTGACACACAATGCTTACAAAATACGTTGTCTGGTCGTGTTACTATAAGGTAATTCAACTTCCCAATCAATCTTCTATAACTTTCAGGAGCTTTAAATGGTTCTCCATCTTTTAAAAGTTGCAGATTAGGAATCATCGGAGTACTACATAGCTTGGCCCCCAATTTTCCTATCTTAGATAGCAAATCAAGCACATATTTTCTTTGTGACATAAAAATATCGTTCTTGCTCCTCATTACTTCAATATCCAAGTAGTATTTTAGCACTCCCAAGACTTTAGTATGAAATTGACTTTGAAGGAAAGATTTGATAGACAATATACCTAATGTATCACTTCTAGTTATGACATTATCATCAATATATACAATAAGTAGAATAATACCATTTGTAGATCGTCAGTAGAAGACCGAGTGACCTAATTTGATTTTCTTCATTCTAAACTGCTCAAGTGCTTAACTAAATTTTCCAAACCTTGCTCGTGGACTCTGTTTCAACCTATACAATGCTTTGCGAAGGCGACACACTTTATCATTCTCTTCGAGGTTGCTCCATATGTACTTCCTCTTGAAGATCACCATGGAGAAAGGCATTTCTAATGTCGAGTTGATGTAAAGGCCAACCTTGAGCTGCTGCCACAGAAATGAATAACCTGACATAAATGAGCTTAGCAATAGGAGAAAATGTATCAAAATAGTCAATCCTATACGTTTGAGCATAGCCTTTGGTCACAAAGCGCACTTTTAAACGAGCTACTAATCCATAAGGATTAACCTTAATTGCAAACACCCATTTACACCCGATAGTCTTCTTACTTGCAGGAAGAGATACTAAATCCCAAGTACCATTATCATCCAAGGCATTCATCTCGTCAATCATTGTAGTGTGCCAACCAAAATGAGACAAAACTTCATGAAAGGTTTTAGGGATCGAGATAGGGTCAAGAGATTTAATGCAAAAACATGTAATAGATGATAAGCAATTATAAAAGACACAAGAAGTAATAGGATAAATGCAAGAACGTTTACCTTTACGAAGGGCCATGGGAAGGTCATCACTTGGTCCGACATTTGATGACGAAGAATCTCTTGGAATAGGACACTCCTCAGGAGGTTGTGGTCGTCAAGAGTGGGCCTGACGAATAGGTGGACAATTAAGGACAGGTATCGACAGAGAAGGATTAAGGTTGGGTGTGGTAGACACAGTGGTGTATATAAAGATATTATCATCTTCCCCCTAACTCGTACTAGGTAAAGATGGAGTGTGAGGCTAGTCTTCAAGGAATGTAACATTACGAGATGCAAGATATCGTTCAAGCTAGGACAATAACATCAGTATCCTTTTTGAACACGAGAATGGCCTAAGAAAATGCACTTCAAAGATTTAGGGTCTAATTTGGTCAGATTAGGACGAGCATCCCGAACAAAGCAAGTACAACCAAATATTTTCGGCTCAATAGGAAACAAAGGTTTTGTTGGAAATAAAACATGATATGGAATCTGACCTTTAAAAACTGATGAAGGCATATGATTAATCAAAAAACATGTTGAAATTGCATCAACCCAAAAATGCTTTGGAACATGCATTTGAAAGAATAATGCTTGATGAATAATTCTATGCTTATCTAAATATGATGTAAGTGCTTTTGAAAAAAATACTCATCAACATTGTCACTTCGCAATATTTTAAGGAGAACACCAAACTGAGATAGAATCTTAGCATGAAAATTACAAAAGTGAGGAAGTAATCAGGACAACTCTTCATAAAATATACCACATCATTGAAGGTTATGAAATATTGAAAACCAGTTTTAACCCCAGATGTCAGAATGAACTAATTCGAAAGGAGAACTAGCTCGATTATCAACTCTAGGGCACGAGCTAAGACGATGAAGTTTGACAAACTGGCATGAATCACAATTTAGTGAGGACAAGTTATGAAATTGAGGACAAAGCTTTTTGAAAACCAAGAGAGATGGATGACCAAGACTACAATGAGCCTCAAAAGGAGAAACAACTCCAGAACAAGCTTCACTTGTTGATTTTGATACCGGTCGATAAAAAATATAAAGTCCTCCAGATTCATGTCCTTTCCCAATAATCTTCGTCACAAGATCTTGAAACAAGCAATAACCAGGATAAAATAAGATACAACAGTTAAGGACACAAGTGATTTGACTAATAGAGATCAAGTTAAAAGAAAACTGAGGTAAATGTAGGATTGACGATAGAGAAAGAGATGGATCGAGAGTTATAGTACCAGTTCCAAGAACAGAAGATTTTGATACATCTGCTAAGGTAACACTGGGAAAAGATATAGATGACAAAATGTTGGAAGTAAGTTGGGATTACCTATCATATGAGCAGTTGCACCGGAGTTTATGACCCATTGTGTAGACGATGAAAGAAGACAATGATTTGTGTTACCTGAAATAGCAATGGTTGTAATAGGAGCATGTGCAGATGATGTGGAAAATGCTTTAGATGATATATGGTACCGTTAAAGTTCATCGATCTCAATTGCAGAATTAACGAAGAGCTGCTTAGACGAACCATGGGTGAATAAAGCCCTCGATCGAACCACATTAGACATCATTGTGACCTCTTTTACAAAAGAACTTTGAACTCGAGTAGAATATGGCCACAAGATCCTCACAAATAGTTGAAAGAAAGAAAAACCAAAAAATTTAAAATAACCACTTATCCAAATATCCTTTCAATCGAGTGTGTTTTGTTGGATCTAAATGCACAGACTCTTCGGAAAATGTATATCGAGACAAGCCCAGGCGATGGCTAAAAAGAAAAACCGAGCGCTCCACGTTACCACACGTACTGGCGCGTGTGACGGAGGGCATCAAATTTCAGGGGCGCGTGGAATATTTTTCGGCCAAACTTTGGATTCTTGTAGATCGGAAAATGGGTTTTCTTTTGACTTAGGCGGTGATGAAAAAAAAACACGCTAGTAATAGACTGATGGTGGCGAAAACGGTGGATTTCCGGCAGGGTGGCAGCAGCGGCAATGGCATAGGATTTCAGTGGTGGCAACTGGTCTCGACAACAAAGAAAATTCTAATTGCCCTAGGAAATACAAGATGCTCTAAACCTAAAACCCTAAGTGTTCCTAAATATCCAAATTACTCACAAAACCCTAATTGCCCTAGGAAATACCTAGTGCTCTAATACCATGATAAAGTTAGAGAAAAATATGAGAGAACTCTATATCTTTCTATACGTTAGAGTTCAATATATATAGGCATACATGGAAACCCTATCTGAGAATAGTAAATTACAATAAGGGACATACGACTAATAAACTCCTATAACTACACATATACTATAACAAATCCAAACACTCTGAAGGGATCACAGGAGTAGTAGATAGGAGGTGATTTTAGTAGGTGATTGACTAGAAATCACTCGAGAATTAGTTACTGAGTGTAATGCCTTCAGAAATCTGGAAATTAACATTTCAAAATTGGAAGGTGTGGAATCAAGCATTGAAGTAATTTATTATTAAATGCCGCTTTCATGAAATCACGTATAAACAAATCATTGTTGCTAAAAGCACTTGTTCTAAAGTCTTCCAAACGTGTCTTTATCAATTTTTTTAAGTTTAAATTAAGTCATGTTTGCTAAAAACAATTATTCTTAAATCAGTAAGTATGCCCCGTCTGAGTAAATTTGAACATAGAGCACATTTATCCCAATTCTGTGAGTCTGTTGTTGGATTCAAGGTTTGATTACGCATCACACATGTCATATTACATTTTAGCTACTGACGAAATGCTTATATAAGTTGTAAACTTGGGCCACATGTTGCAGTTCAAAAGTTCGACCGTTCTATGATTGATGCTCCTGGACCTTGTATTCTCTTTGCTACACCAGGGATGATCAGTGGTGGGTTTTCTCTTGAAGTTTTTAAGCGCTGGGCACCTTCTAAATCGAATCTGATCACATTACCTGGGTATTGACTACGGCTACTCACTTTTGGCTGATGCTTTTTCTTCAGTATTCAAGTGTACTTTTGCAGGCTTGTTCTTTGATAAACCATAAAGTCATTCAATTTCTGTGACTGCTTTTTTTCTTTCACTTTTTCAGCCCTTGTTTCTTTCTTTCCTTTTTTTCCTTCTATTTTTATTTTTATTTTTACTTATTATGATTATTCCAATTTTTGCATATGTTGTTCATAGTGTGTGTTTGGTCATGTATATGGATGGTCTTATATCCAAGCATAACGTGATTTTGAAATTGCCATCTGAAAGCCATTTTACTTTATCTTATGTAGGTATTGTGTGGCTGGAACTGTTGGACACAAGTTAATGTCAGGCAAGCCCACCAAAATTGATCTGGACAAGGACACTCAAATTGATGTGCAATGCCAGGCTAGTATCTACCAGACCTTACGTTGTGTTTTCCTTTATGAATATGATTGCTAGTTTATTAGAATCACGAACCCTCCGCTTCCCTTACCTAGGCGACAATTGCATCTTAATTTGGGTTTTAATGTTTCTTAGAGGTTCACACTTGGTAGTTTTTGATGCTTCATGAACATTGTGTAATATAGCTTTTGGACTATTGTTCACCTAAGGGAAAACTAGGAAGACACAACTAACTTACAATGAATGGTGCAATGGTACTAACATTCTTGTATTTCAGATTGAAAACATTTCCAACCATGATTTCAACTTCTTTGTTATTGTCCCCAAGAAAGCTAAAAGGTTATCACAACCGCTCAAATTTACATTTTCCACTTTTTTCCCCTCAGATTTGAAGCATGTCCACATGGCGATGACATGTGAACGAAAAATTTGATCAATTAGATGATCCCACTTTAGAAGATGATAAAACATTGGATATCAAATTAGTTGGCATCATGTCTTCTATAGGTTACATTAAATTTAATTTTTAATACAATCTAACCGATATTAATTACTACTAAACTTGGAAGCTTAAAAGCTTATGTATCAAACTTGACTTTCTGTTAGTTACTACTAAACTCAGAAGTTTTTTATTTATTTTATTTTATTTTATTTATTTATTATTTTTTATAAAATAAAATAAAAAACGAAAATGAGATTTTTTTCATTGAAATAATGAAATGAGTCTAACACTCAAAGTATAAGAATCGAAACAAAAGGGATCTTACTAGGTAACAATACAAGAACATAACTAGACCAAAACAGTATCAACCGTTCATACTTGATTAAGAAGAAATAAATGCATTCTATTTGAAGCTAATATCTTGAATAGGGTAATAAACAAATAATTTGGATAGAGAACAGCAAGAGAATACGAGGTCCAAGAGCGTATTTTGTAAGCATTGTGAGTCAATTTATAATGGTCCAACCAAGAAAGGGTCTTGTTTAAAAATTCTTTGGTTCCTTTCCAACCAAATTTATGAGAGAACTCTGACTCCATTTACCCACAAAAGGTGAGGAACAACGAAAAATAAATGAGGCCCCACTAAAATCTGCATTAGTTCTGGATTGCACTAAACTCAAAATCTTAAAAGCTTATGTGGATGAGATTGGTTAAATTGAATCTTTTTGATAATTCCAATATTTTTCTAAGCTTAGTGTAAAACTCTTAGGTTTGAGAGACAATCAAAATACTCTATTCATTCATAAAAAATATGAATATATACAAGTGTACAAAGCATAGCAAAGGAAAATATAACAAGATATTTACAATAATGGAAAACCCTAACAATATAACTATAACACTCTCCCTCAAGTTGGAGCATATATGTTAATCATGTTCAATTGTTACGTAGGTAATCTACACGTGTTCCATTCAATGCCTTCGTGAAGATATCTCCTAGTTGTTCTCTAGTCTTCACATATCCTGTAGATACTAACCCTTGTTGAATTTTCTCACGTAAAAAATGGTAATCAACTTCAATATGTTTAGTCCTTTCATGAAATATTGGATTAGACGCAATATGAAATACTTGATTACCACACAACTTTGTCAGTGTGGTGATTTCAAATCCCAACTCAACACGAAGTTGATATATCAAAATCAATTCACACACTGACTGTGCCATTACTCTATATTCTGATTCTGCACTTGAACGTGACACCACATTTTGCTTCTTACTCTTCCAAGAAATCAAATTACCACCAACAAAAACATAATACCTTGAAGTTGATCTTGTCTTCTTTAGATCCTACCCAATCGACATCTGAGAAACATTCAATATTAGTATGACCATAATCCTTATATAATAAACCACGCCCGGAAGCAGCCTTCAGATAGCTCAAAATCTGTTCCAGTGCAACCCAATGATCAACTATAGGGCATAACATGTACTGACTCACAATACTCACTAAATAGGCTATGTCGGGTCGAATCACTGTAAGGTAATTAGTTTTCCCAGTAACCTCCTATATCTTTCAGGATCTTTTCGCAGTTCTCTATCTTTTGTGAGCTGTAAGTTGGGCATCATTGGGGTACTACATGGCTTAGCCCCTAGCTTCCTTATTTCAGTCTACAAGTCTAAGTACATATTTTCTCTGTGATAATAGTATTCCTTTCTTGCTTCTTATTACCTCAATTCCTAAGAAGTATTTCAACATGCCCAAATCTTTTGTACAAAATTGACTATGAAGAAAGGTCTTTAGGGACTGGATATCTAAAGCATCATCACCAATATCACAATATCATTCACATATACGACTAACAAGATGACACCACCCTCAGATCTCTTAAAAAAGACCGAATGATCTAACGTGCTCTTCTGCATTCCAAAGCTTCCAATCACCTAACTAAATTTACTAAACCAAGCCCATGGACTCTGCCTTAATCTATACAAAGATTTACAAAGGCGACACACTGTTCCATTCGCCCCCTGAGCAACAAACCCTGGTGGTTGCTCCATATACATCTTTTCTTGAAGATCACCATGAAGAAATGCATTTTTAATATCAAGCTGATGTAAAGACCAATGATTGATCGAAGCTAATGAAATAAACCACCTCACAGATGCCATTTTTGCTATAGGAGAAAAAGTATTAGTATAGTCAACATATTTGTGCATAGCCTTTCACTACAAGGCGTGCTTTTAACAGAGCAACAGAACCATCTGGATTGACTTTAACCGCACATACCCATTTGCAACCGATAGCCTTCTTTCCTACAGGGGGAGAAACTAAATCCCATGTACAATTATCATCTAAGGCAATCATCTCCTCCACCATTGCGGCACGCCAACCAGGATGAGACAAAGCTTCTTGAACAGTTTTAGGGATGGAAACAGACTTTAAGGATGCAATGAATGAACATGTGGAAAACAACAAATGGTTATATGAAACAAAAGAGGAAATAGGATGAGCACATGTACGTATACCTTTGCGAAGAGCAATAGGAAGATTATCACTCGTTTCTGGATCCAATGACGAAGAAGACTCTGGCATAGGGCATGGAATCGAAGGAGACGAAGAAATTTTTGGTACAAGGCATGAAACTGAAGGAGTTTGTTATCGAGTATAGACCTTAACGATGGGTGGAAGAGTAGAGGTAGCCACAGGTAGAGATGAATCAAGAAGAGGATCAGAAGGAGAAATAACTGTGTAGACAAGGAAGTCATCCTGTAATTCCTTATGCTCTCCCTGACTCTTATTCGAAGAGAAAAATGACGATGAAAAAAATGAGGAATGTTAAAAAAAGTGACATCGGGAGAGATGAAATATTTATTTAAACTAGGACAATAACACCGATACCCCTTTTGAACATGAGAATAACAAAGGAAAATACATTTTAAGGACTTTGGATCTATCTTGGTATGTTGAGGCCGAACATCCCGAACAAAGCAAGTGCAATCAAATATTTTGGGTTGAATGGGAAACAAATGTTGCTTGGGGCATAAAGTACGAAAAGGTATCTCATCCCTAAGAATGGAAGAGGGCATGCAATTTATTAAGAAACAAGTTGTGGAAATAGCATCAGCCCAAAAGGATTTTGGAACATGTATCTGAAACACCAAGGCTCTGGCCGTCTCGAGGACATGACGATTCTTTCATTCTGCAATACCGTTTTGCGTTGGAGTATTGACACAAGAAGATTGATGAAAAATGCCATGGAAATCTAAATATGACTTGACTGCATGAGAGAAATATTCCTTAGCATTATCGCTCCATTGTATTTTAAGAGAACCACTAAACTGAGTTCAAATTATAGCTTGGAAGTTACAAAAATGAGAAAGTAACTCAGAACGATTTTTCATTAAATATAACCGCATAACACGAGAATAGTCATCGACAAATGTAACAAAATATCTAAACCTTCTTTTGGACTCAATAGGACATGGACCCCACACATCAGAATGGACTAATTAAAAAGAGCACTAGCTTGTTTATTGACTCGAGGATACAAACTCAAACGATGAAATTTAGCAAACTGACATGACTCACAATCTAAAGAAGACAAATGTTGAAGTTGTGGACGAAGACTCTTCAACACAGAGATAGATGGATGACCCAAACGACAATGCTCTTCAAAAGGAGATGACACGCTAGAGCATGTGATGGCTGTAAGTGTTTGTGGTTCAAAGATGCAAAGACCGCCAAATTCACGCCCTTTACCAATAGTTTGCTTCATTGTAAGATCCTGAAATAAGCAATAACAAAGTAAAAAGGAGACACAACAATGAAGATCACAAGTGAGTTTACTGATTGAAATCAAATTAAACGAAAAATGTGGTAAATTTAAGACTAATGACAAAGAAATTAATTGAGTAAGATGGACGGTTCTTGATCCTAAAATGGGTGTGGAGGTTCCATCAGCTATAGTGACATCAGGTGAAGAGGTAGATGTACAAATGTTAGGGAATAAACTGGAGTTACCTGTCATATAGTCTGTAGTGCCAGAGTCAATGACCCATTTTGACGTGGAGGAAAGAAGGCATTTAGAGATGTTACCTGTCTTTGTGATGGCCATAATGGGAGTAGAAGGTGATGCTCTCAATGACTCTTGAAATTGTTGAAACTTATCAAACTCCTCTACAGAAATCGTAATTGACTTGTCAAGATTATCAGGAGTAGAAGGAACATGTGCAGATGGCACCCTCTGACCCTTATTCATCAATCTTCTGCATTCACATTTCGTATGACCAAGTTTATGACAGTAATTGCAAACAACACCTCCTGGATTTGATCTTTGGTTATTGGGATGACCTTTGGAGCTATTTGATTCAACCCCCATATTACTAATATAATCATTTGTGCATCCAATCAAAGCACTACTAGAATCAGATGACATAACTGCTTGTGTCTTCTTTGTACGAAGTATTTAAGTATAAGCTTCTTCCAATGATGAAATATTTAAGCTTCACAACACTTGATCTTTGGCCATCTCATATTTAAGTGCAAGACCTACTAAAAAACTCATGATAAACAACTTTTCACTTTGAGCCATTAGAACTTTTGGATCCGTGCTAATTGGCATCAAGGCATTGAATTTTGCACATGTATTTTTAACCTCCATAAAGTAGCTTGTAAGAGATTTTTCTTCTTGATCAGGTTTATAGAGTCTTACAAACATCAAATAGTCTATTAATATTCTCTTTCCCAGAATAAAGGCAATCCAAATATTCCAATAGTTCCTTGATTGATTCGCAGTGATTGACTAGTTCAATGATTTCACAGTCAATAGAATTCTTGATTTGTAGATGCATTCTTGAATCATCCCGCCACCAAATTTTTTTATAAGCATCAATCGGTAGCTCTTTCGTGATGTGATCATCCGTTTCCATGCTCCTAATAAAGTGGCAAACATTTGATCTCCATGAGTAGTAATTGGATTCATTCAACTTGTGTTCAGTTACTTTTGACACCATAGGAACCATCTCAGATATAACTACTAGTTTCTTATTAGCCATTACCTCAAAATAAATACCAGATAGTAGAGAATCAAACCCTAATTTACCAAAGAAATGTTTTTATAAATAGTAAGTATATAGCCCAAACAAACACACCACCAAGAAGAGTCAACAAAACCGAGGAAACCCACAAAAGGCAAACGGAAACAGGTGGTGCACGCGCTGGCGCGTGGATCAACGGCAGAAGGGAAAAATGGCACGTGAGCCTCACACGCTGGTCAAATGGATTCCAGACTTTGGGGTTATGTAGATCGGCGGCTGGGCTTCTCGATGGACTAGGCGGTGTCGAAAAACTACTTTTTTTTTCGGCGGTGGCGGTGGTTACAGTGGCGCAGCGAATGAACCGAAGACGGCAGCTGTGAGCAAAAGTGTAAACTCACCCCTCCAAAAAAACCCTAGATGTAACACAAATGGGTTCTAAATTTTCAAACCCTAAGGTTCACAAAACCCTAATTTTGTTTAGAGGGCTTTGATACCATGTAAAACAATTAGGTTTGAGAGAGAATCAGAATATTCTATTCATTCACCAAAGATATGAATATATACAAGTGTACAAAGCATAGAGAAGGAAAATATAACAAGATATTTACAATAATAAAAAACCCTAACTATAACAAGAAATTAGCACGATAACTGAATAAGTGAATTCAAAATGTTAATCAGAGTGGAAAAGGTGTGACATTCTGGAGTTTGAACTTGGATGTCCTATTTGATTCCAATTTAGATCTTATATAGACATACACACACACACCGAAAAACTGAAAAATAAAAGTAACTTATAAGGGCTACTGAGAAATAGATAAAAGTAACTTATGTGCGTGAGAATGAGAGATGAGGTTGTGATAATTGGCGAAGGCCTGCTGAGAAATAGATAAAAGGCCTCTTTTTGAGTATGTGCATGACAATGAGAGATGAGGTTATGATAATTGGCAAGCGAAGCAATATTATATTTTATTGTTTTATTATTGGTTGAATCAGTGTTTTTTTAGATGGACGAACAACTTGGGCAATTGGATGAATTCAGATATGTGAATGAAAATGGGACTAAAACATGCATAAAGGGTCTGAATGTGGAAAACTCAAAAGTACAGGGAATGTTTCTCGATTTACCCAATATTTTAAGCACCGTTAAAGTTGACCTGGATGAACTTTTGTTTCCTTTTATTATGCATGTAATTCTTTTTATAGTCATGTTATCATTGTACAATTTTCCTGACTATATATATGTTCATCCCAGATTCACCAACTGGCATTCAGCCCACATACTGATTCCAAAGGAATTATGGATCTTGTGAAGTTCCTTAGTCCGAAGCACGTGATACTTGTACATGGAGAGAAGCCTAAGATGGCTACTTTAAAGCAGAGGATTCATTCTGAACTCGGAATCCCATGTTATGATCCTGCAAATAATGAAACCGTATCCATTTCTTCAACTCTTTCTGTCAAAGCAGAAGCCTCAAGGATGTTTATTCAGAGTTGTTCAACTCCTAATTTCAAGTTTTTGAAAAGAAACCTGAACAATAAAGTTGATCCTAATTTAAAAGATTTAAGTTGCAAAGCAGGAGGAACTTCACGCGTGTTTATACGCAAATGCTCGAATCACCATTTCAAGTATTTGAATAGAAATTTGGACACCAAGTTTGATTCTAGTTTTAGTTGTGGTCCAGAGCTACAGGTAAGTGATGATAGAGTGAACGAAGGGATCTTGGTGATGGAAAAGGGTAAGAAAACAAAGGTGTTACACCAGGATGAAGTACTGCTACTCTTGGGAGAACAAGAGCATGAGGTTAGGTTTGCTAATTGTAGACCCATATATTTTGGAAACTTAGAGGAGACCCATGTTATGGATTGCTTATCTAGAAAATCTTTATGGCTTTCCCAGCTATTTTCAAAGCTTTCAAGTGAACTTTCAGACAAGAATGTTCAAAATCTTGGTGAGTATCTTCAAGTTGAATCATTTACACTGTCCATTTGTTCAAAGGAAGATTGCCCTTACAGAACTACAAATAGAATTGAAAATGAATCTACTATAGTATTTTGTTGCTGTAGTTGGCTAATTGCAGATGAAATCCTTGCATGGAAAATCATTTCTATCTTGGAGAAGCATAATCTCGGTTCAACATGAAGGGGGCCTACTATGTATGGTTTCCTTAAATATACATGGGAATATGCATTATGAGGTTAGCTCAATTCATGACTTGTTTGGTAAAGGAAAGAATCTACTGCTTATCACCTGAAGTTCATAGTCTGATGCCAAATCTGGAGGTTTAAATTATGAATTGTTTGTTTTGGAAGTTTTGAATGGCCGGAAGTGGAACTGCTATCTATGCAAAAGTGCGAGCAGTCTTTAAAGAGTGGTGATCCTTTTATTTTCTTTAGTATAGTAGGGATAGAGGGATTTGAATTGCAGACTTCTTTGTCACTAACAGATTCGTATGTCAGTTGAACTATGCTCCTTTTGGCAAAGGGTGGTGAGTTTTTTTATATAAGAGTTTTTGTGGTTAATGGGTTTATTTGTTTTCTCAGAGTTCAGAATTGTTTGTTGTAAAAATGGCTAAGTTATTGTTATTATTTGCTATTAGGAGTTTTCCAAATTGTTTCATTTTGATTGTATTTGTGGAATCCGTTTTATACACTAATTGCTTGTCCCAAGCATTAACGCCATAGGTACACTCCATTTTATTTGTCTTGTCGTTAAATTACAATGTTTACACATTAACAAATGTTATAGTTCTTTTTTTTTTTTTTTTCTTTTTTGAAAAAACGAAAAACATAAATGCCACATCACTCCTTTTTATACAAAATATACTCAATATTTTACCTTAAGCTCATATGATGTCATTGGTAGTATTGGGAGCCAAGGATCTCATCTGGTGTTCAGTTATCATTTTGTTATATGAGAGATTTTGTAAAAGTAGTTTGAACTTATATCTAGCAATTGGTTAAAGGGCAAACCAATTTTAGAATTCACATTATGGATCTTATGAGGTAGTGGCGCCTAAATTGAATAATTTTTTTTATTTAGATAGATTAATATTGGACCATCCAAAAGGTCTCATTACTAATGAAACAACTTCCCCTCTTAGCTCATGTGAGAATTTCATTTGGATAAACATCATGTGAGAGATCCCTTTGAAGAAATGCGTACACTCAATCACGAGAACAACTTACTCAATTCGGAGGCATATCTTGAGTCCATTAAAATAGAGCACAAGCATGAGCACGAATCACATTTGTTCTTAACAAGTAGAGGGGATAAGGTTCACTAAATTTTCTTTGTTTGAAATATGTAGGTTTTTCTAACACATTGCCATTTGGGCTTAGATCGTGGCTCTGATACCAATTGGTAATTATGATAACAACATCTCCTTCCATCTCCACAATGATATTATACTGTCCACTTATCCTTACTCTCTTGACTTTGCTGTTTAAACCATTTAAAAGATTCCATACTCACTTTCTTCTCTAACAATGTAGAACCTTGATTATACTAATCATATAATGCTCAACATAATGCTCTCAGGTATAACAACTCCTAAATAAGAAGTGAAGCATTGCAAATTGGTATAGTTGTTATTACAACAATTTGTTGATTAAATAAGCAACAATCAAAATGAGCATGTGTTGTGAGAATAACCAGATTAACTAATATACATATGAGATCAACTTCGATGAGATATCTTGTTCTTGTCAAATGAAAAACCACCAAATGTCTAGCATATCCCTTACATGGACCCCAAATGAATATTTCTTTTCTTGGAAAAAAAATATGAATTAGATCTTGGATTTTGCAAGTGTATCAACTTATTGTGTTCCACTACATTTTATTTGGATAAACGTTATGTGAGAGACTTATAATTTTGTCAATTAAACTTTTAAAATTTCATAAGCTAATCAATTTAAACTCTTAGTTAAGACTTGATTTTGAAAATCATCCATATCAATTTTAATAATTTATTTTGTTAATTTGATATTTTAAGAAGTCTACCTATGTAATAAAATTGATCTTCAAAAGTAATCTTAACAATGCGTCTAAATTGATTTACTATAATATTATGAAAAATCAGGGGTTTGATTATAAGTCTCACGGGATGTTTTTAAAATAAATTCTTAAAAATTTTATAAATTTATATAATTCTGAAAGTTTAATGTTTAAATTAATACAACGTTCTCAAGTTGAAGCGTATGAACAGATAGCAAATGAAATGGAATAACACTACTCCCAAGTAATTTTCAAAATGGAATGTTGGCCATTATTGGAAAATAAAAGACTTGATGCACAAAGAAAGTTGAAATCAAGTTCTAGAACCCTACCTTTTCTAGAAGCCCTCTTTTCCCTTTGTTCCCCTCATTTTTCTTTTTCTTTCTTTCCCCCTTCTTGTTTTCTAGAATTTCTCTCACGTAAACATTAAATAAATATATTAATTCATTCTTGTCGAGTCATTAAAAAAGTCGAATCTATCATCATTATTATAGAGAGGAAAAAATAACTAAAAAACATATATATCTTTCTTTATGTTAAGTTAGTTTGAAACTCTCTCTAGTTCAGATAAAATTGATAATATTTATTCGTTTCTTTAAAATTGAACGTTCAAATATCTAAACTCGAAATTAGATTTAGTTAAAGAAAAAAGTTGAGACGAAGCTAATATAGATATTTGAAACATGAATGAAAATAAAACATGTTTGAATTTAATAATTTGACCTTTGAAAAAAAGGTCAAATATTAAAAAATGCGTTTGCAGGGAGTCGAACCCGGGTCTATTGCTTGGCCATTTTTTATTATTTAATTCTTATTAAAGGATTAATTAACTATTGTAAAAAAGGGAAAAGGGATAAATATATGTTTATCTTAGCATTTTAAAATATGTTTGACATGAACATAAAAAGTGAATCAATGTGTTCATTATATTGTAAAAATCTAACAAAATATATAAAACAAATCATTGATATGGACATATGTATTAATAGTAGATATTTATATTTAATTTAAAATAATGAAATGTTTAGGTCCTGTTCTGGTAACTATTTAGGCTCCGTTTGGTAGCCACTTTGTTTTTGTTTTGTTTTTGAAAATTAAGCCTATGGACACTACTTTTACCTTCAAATTTTTTAATTTATTATCTACTTTTCACCAATGGTTTAAAAAAATCAAGCCAAATTTTGAAAACTAAAAAAAGTAGCTTTCAAAAAGTTGTTTTTGTTTTTCAAATTTGGCTAAGAATTCAACCATTATAATTAAAAAAGATGCAAATCATGGCAAGAAATGTAGATACTATAGACTTAATTTTCAAAAATAAAAACAAAAAACAAAATAGTTATAAAAAAGAACCTTAGTTTTATATTTTATTTTTTTTTTGAAAATTAAGCCTATAAACACTACTTTTACCTCTAAATTTTTTACTTTGTTATCTACTTTTGACCAATGGATTTAAAAAACCAAACCAAAATCTGAAAACTAAAAAAAGTAGCTTTTCAAAAGTTGTTTTTGTTTTTGAAATTGGACTAAGAATTCAATCATTGTACTTAAAAAATATGCAAATTAATATAAGAAATGGAGAGGAAATAGACTTAATTTTCAAAAACCAAAAAGCAAAAAACAAAAAGATTACCAAACAAACCTCTTAACTTTTTATATATTTTGTTTCTAAAAATATTAACCACATTGACATTTTCATCGCATATATATTTATAACTTATAAATGCTTTATATATAAATTCTGGACTTGTTTAAAAAGTTTCAATTTAGTTTTTAATAATATCTTAATATTTTCATTTATGCTATTTCTATTAGTTAATATAGGACTAATGCCTAGCTTTGCTAGAGGGTAATTATAGTCAATTGACATAAATTTAGATGAAAGATTCCACCACCTCAAATAAATTGGATCTATATAATTCTAGATGGTTTAACCATCTTTCAAATGGTCAACAGTGTATATATCACAAGTATAAGTTTGTAACATCGATCTTGAGTTAAAGGTTTGATTTCTCCACCTTCATATTACATAAAAAAATTCATGCTTCAAAATATCACTTTAAGGTGACAGGATTTGGACCTATGACCCTCTATACCCAAAACAGATGCGTTAACCAAATTGCGCTACACCTCGTATTCCCCCAGAGCATATAGATCACCTAATCGATGAATACTCAAATCAAATTCGCTCCTAGGGATGCAAGAACCATTTTAAGTAATCAACAATTTTTTTTTTTTTCTTAAACGAACTCCTACAATCTTAGACGATGTCAAAAAAGCCATCTTGTACAGGAGCGAAGTCGAGGGGAAGGAGCTTATAGCTCGACCGATAATGGGAGAAGCAAAACTCCTTGGGGAGGATTACGTCAACTTATCATCAATCATATATTTAACTCTATTAACTGTTGATTGAAAAAAAAGATATAGAAAAATGTTAAAACATAAAAGTCTAAAATTGAAACTTTCATTTATTAAGGAAATAACAATTATACCTGTTTCTCTTATATATATATATTCTGTAGCATAGTTAATAACATCTAGATTGTTGAGGCAACATCCAAACTTTATTAAAAATAAATTTGGAAGGTATAGATTTTTATTTATTCATATATATATATATCTTTTTATTGTGTTCATGGTATGGCCAATTATGGTGGCCTATTTTTGTAATAATGCAAGTGGCAAAGTGTGGTCAAGGTCTTTTTAGCAATTTTTTTTATCAATTTATGTCCAAAATTCTTACCTTTTCTTAGAGTTGCTTTCAATGCATTTGAACTTTTTCTTACAAAAGAAAGTAGCAAGTGGGAAAAGATTATTTTGGAGATCCCTTTTTCTTTTTCTTTTTCTTTTTCTTTTTCTTTTTGGTACTTTTAAGATTGGAATCTTCTCTCATTGCTCATTATTCCATAACCTTAATTGAAAAGTTCAAGTATTTTATTTTCTTGACTTTCAACTATGATTCATAAACCTTAATCTCATTTAATGTGATATAATTAATTAACTATATGCATGTACCAATTATGATATTTCCATAGGTAGTATGTTAGATTAATATTAAGGCTATGTTTGGATTAAGTAGAGAAAAAAATATTTTTCAAAATAGTCATTTTTTTATTTAAATTTTTATGATAAAAACTATTTAAAATATAATATGAAAGTGTCTAAAAACTATTTGAGTAGTTGTCACACACTTCATTTTTTTTCCTAAAATGACTTATTTTTAAAATTAAACGGTTAAAAATTTCAAACTAAACATACAGTAAATTATGATGGTCCAGTTTGTTAGGTTATGTAAAATCAATTAAAAAAACATTTGAAAATAAATTAGTTGCTCTTAATCAATTTTCTTGATTTTACATGTATTTTGCCTCCCTCGAAAAGAATACAAAAAAGGAAGGGAAAAAAAAAAGAAACTATAAGTACAATTTAACATTCTAAATTTAAGGTTTTATATGGTTTTATATTTTTAAAGATTTGGGTAAAATATTTGGTTATTCCTTAGGTTTTGAATTTTGTTTGTATTCCGTCCTTTAAAAATGGTATACATTTAGTCATTAAGTTTTGAGTTTGGTTTCAATTTAATCCATAAATTTTAAAATGTTATAATTATACCTATGAGATTTGAGTTTTGCTTCAATTTGGTCCTAAACTCATAATCATGTTTCAATATTTACACTTTTAACTTCAATTTTTCATTAAATACTCATTTTTCATCTTTAGTGTTAATGTCCTATTAACTTTTGAAACTATGAAAATTATAATTAATCAATAAGTTTTACTATTTTCCATCACTATTAAAAATTTAGGGAAAATGTCAATTTATACCCCTAAAATTTGAAGGTTGTATCAACCTTTTATACCATGAACTAATAACTATATTAATTTAAACCTTAGATTTTCATAAGTGTATCAGTTTATACTCTCATTCTACTTCATTTGGATAAACATTGTGCAAAACTTATAATTTTATCAATTAAAACCCTAAACTTCATAAATAAGTCCATTTAGACTCTTAATTATGGTTTCTTTCAAGAATTGACAACACGGTAACTATACTAGTTCATTTTGTCAATCCGACATTTGAAGATGTCTACATATGTGTAAGAATTTATGTCTGAAGAATTTTCATAGATAATCTTAATAATGCATCTAAATTGATTCACTTGTAAAATTTTAGGAGTTTAATGAATAGAATTATAAAGTTTCACACATATTTGTAAAAAAAAATCTAAAAGAAGGTGTACATTGATTCACCTATAAAATTTCAAGATTTAAATTGATACAATTATTAATTTAAGGTTTAAATTGATTCAACTTCAAAAAGTTAAAAGATAAATCTAAATTAAAATTTTATATTCTCTATTGAATTAGTTTATTTAGTTATATAACACACATAATTAAAAACTTTCAATTCTCTCTATTTTTTTCTTTTTAATAAACTAGATGGGTTCGTTGAGTTTGTCTTCATTAATTCAATTATTATTGATTTATGCATACCTCACTCTTATTATATAGCAAAATAAAACAATATAAATTCAATATATAAATATAATTAATGCACATTTAAATAACTAAGAAAAATAAAAATTAGATAAAAAAAACAAATTTTGATAACAAAGTGAGATGGAAGAGTATCAAAGAAAGTTCATATATGGAATATGCTGGTTTAATTTTGGAACACTTTATTTAAAAGCTTAAGATTTTTATCTTCTGTTGAGTGGTTGGCTGTTCTAATATAATGATTTTGGCTTATTTTAAAAATGTATATTATCGTCTCATTGTTGGGAATGACGAGTCATCCAAATGATGTCTTTCTTTAATTTTGTGACTAATTTAACGTTATAATTCTTGAAAAAACTTTTTAATGATTACAAACTTGATAATAGTCATTTGGCAGTTACAGATCTAATGTATTCAACCCAATTTGACCGTTACATATTTAAGATTTTAAAATTGTTCAACCTCTACGGATCTAAAATTGATGTTAGATATGAAACCTTTTTTGAATTTCCTTTTAAATAAAGGACAATTCTTTGTATGTGATGTAGATTTTCTTCTTTTCTCTATTTTCATCTCTTAAATTTCTTTAAGTTGTTTTTTAATTTCATTTCTTTCTCCAACGAGTACATGCCTAATATTGGAGGTTGTGTAAACCTTGGGGAGTAGTCAGCAATTTCGATTAAGCACCAAGGTTGTGATTTCTAGTCAAGACAAATAATGTGGTGATGAGTGACTTTCCAAGTTAGAAGAAACTCACGCCAAAACGGGGATGATGGCAAGCAAGACAAACTTGCCAAGTTTGATTGATATGGTGCGTCAATCTGCTGCTTTGACGGACCAATCAGGTCGCAGATGCCTTAAGCTTAAGTAGGAAGATTGGAGTTGGCGGCATTTAAGTGTGAGGCAGTAGCAGCTACCAGTAGGATCACGAGTACCATACCGCATCATATTTGAGATGGGCTTGAAAAAGGACCCACAAGAAACCTTTTGCACTAGAATGAAAAACTCGGCTTGAATCAGAATCCACTTTTTTTTCCCTTTCAAAACCTTCACGGCACAACAACGATCAACATTTGATTCATATACTTATAAATATAAATATTTGCATGTATGAGTGCCATCATTTCACGTTTCAATCTAAACAAAATGAAAGTCTCAATCAAGCTGCCTCCAACTTTAAAGTGCTTCAAATTTCCAATTATTACTTACTAAGAAAAAGATTTTTTTAAAAAAAAAAAAATTATGACATATATCCACAACTAACTTTGGTACCTCTTTGCCAAATATGAGTGTGTTCCACTTCACATTATAAATGGAGTTTGGTAGATATGTGTTCTTCTTTTAACATGTGAAGTGATCTAACACTTGTGACCATTCTACAAAGCGGGCCGCATCATAGCGTTACCAGGATAAGGTTTCCCTTCTATATCCATATACTACAGACCATTTTGGTTATCACTTAAGACATGATCCACTTGTATGTCACTATATACATGCTTAAGTTACATACAGATAACTAAGGATTTTATGTTTATTAGTTTGTGGTAAAGCAAATAAAACAAACAACTGAGCAAAATAAAGATGTGAAGTAAATATCATATATTATACAATATAAGCGTTCATATAAACTATTTACAAACTACAAGACACGAGACTTTAGGGCATCAACCCCAACAATCTCCCACTCGTCCTAAAGTGAAGTGGGGTGTACATAAAACTAATACAAAATAATAAACTATGGCATAAAAGCCCAGTACAAGAAAATATCCCACTTGCCCTAGTCCAGCCACGGGCGATCCTGTAGACCCATGCTCTGAAGGTGACCCTCAAACACTGTAGCGCCGTGAGAGCCTTCGTAAATGGATCAGCAACATTGTGCTTCGAAGTGATCTTCGTGACAATCACGTCCCCTCAATGCACTATCTCGCGGATCAGATGATACTTTCGCTCTATGTGTTTGCCGCGCCTGTGACTCCTCGGCTCTTTGGATTTCGCCACTGCCCTACTATTATCACAATATAGGGTAATGGGTTTAGATATATCTGGAACAACTTCTAGTTCTGTCATGAACTTCCTGAGCTAGATGGCCTCCTTAGCAGCTTCACAGGCCGCTATGTACTCCGCCTCCATAGTGGAGTCAGTGATGCACCCATGCTTAGTACTTTGCCACACTACAGCTCCTCCGTTAAGAGTAAAGACTGACCCTAACGTGGACTTACAAGAGTTCTTATCAGTATGAAAGTCAGAATCTGGAAAGCTCACGCAACACAACTTTACTTCGTGGACTGTGATCCCTTATATGATCCTCCTCTAGGAAAGTAGCATTCATGGAAACCAACACCCTATTTTTCGTTGGATCATAAAAATAACCCCCTCGTGTACCTCTGGGGTAGCCTACAAAGAGGCATAACCTCGATCGTGGTTCCAACTTCTTGGGATTTGCCTCGGCAACCCCAAACACAGAAGTGATGTAAACTAACTTTACGCCCGTTCCACAACTCCAGAGGTATTCTTGCAACACTCTTAGAGGTAACACAGTTGAGTATGCATATTGCAGTCTCCACTGCGAAACCCCAAAACAAGTCCGATAAGGAAGCGTAACTCATCATCGAACGAACCATATCCAACAAGGTTCTATTTCTCCTCTTCACTACACCATTTTGCTAAGGTGTACCCGACACTGAGAGTTGAGAAACGATTCCATGTTCTATAAAATAGTCCTGGAATCCCGAGTCCAAAAATTCTCCACCTCGATCCGATCGAAGTGTTTTAATCCGTCTATCCAATGCGTTTTCAACTTCAGCCTTGAACTCTTTAAACTTTTAAAAGGATTTAGACTTCCGTTGCATAAGATAAACATACCCATACCTAGAGTAATCATCAGTAAAACTAGTAAAATACTCATAGCTACCTCGGGCTCGCACATTCATATGACCACAAAGGTCAGAATATCGTCAAGAGGCTCTTTGGCTCTATAACCTTTTCCAGTAAAAGGTCGTTTAGTCATCTTACCCTCAAGACAAGATTCACACACCGGTAAAGAATTTTCTTCTAACTCACTTAAAAGTCTATTTTTCACCAATCTCTCAATCCTATTGAGATTGATGTATCCTAAACTAAGATGCCAAAGATGGGCATTTTCTTTTGGAGAAATACGTCAACGTTTTGTTTGAGTTACGACAGTTTTAAACAATTTTGTGTTATGGAGGGAATTAGTGGCTAACGGCCTTAGCACATACAAATTACTTTCCAGATACGTTGTACAAATATCAACACCATATTTATGAATAAACGTGTTATTCACATTAAAATGAATATTGTATTTACATTGTAACAAGCACTTTATAGAAATGAGATTCCTTTTAGGTTTTGGAACAATATACATCATTCAAAACTAGAAACCTATTCTGTAAAGCTAACTGGAGTTCTCCCACTACCACAACTGAGACGATGTGCCCGGTGCCTACTCGCAACATCATCTCACCAGCCTTCAGCTATCGACAGGATCTAATCCCCTGAAAGAAGAACAAATGTGATTAGTGACACCCGAATAAATTATCCAGATAGAATCATCATTATCCACGAAACAAGTTTTAAGTACAAGTAAATCATATTTATCTTTACCTGCCTTGGTCTTAGCCTTGGCGACCTTCCTTTTCTTCAGCTAGCGAGGACAGTTCCTCTTCCAATGTCCATCCTAGTTGTAGTGGAAACACTTTTCTTTTCCAAACGGTGGTGAATGCCTTCTTGGGTTGATAGGCGGCGAGTTAGCAGGCGCCTTCCCTTTTCCCTTACCACCCTTCTTCTTCTTCCCCCTTGCAAAGTTAGAAGTAGAAGGTGCAGACTTCATTCCTGAGGTCAAATCCCTATGGAACGTCTTGAAGGATGAAGCAACATTTGCCTCACCCTTCTTCCTCTCCTTACTTTTCAGTAAATTTTGGTAGGTCTGCAACTCGTTTAGGAGAGTTGTGAGGTTATATTTCACTTTGTTAAGAATCACATTATTAACAAAGTGCAGGAAGCTCTCTGATAAAGAATGCAGGATTATGCTAACCTGGCTGCCCTCATCGATGATAGACCCATTCAGCTCCGCCACATTGAAGTGGACCATCAAGTTAAGCACATGTTCACAAACAGGGGTGCCTTCTTCCATTTTGGAGTTGAATATATACTTAAGAGCCTCATGCATAAGTTGTTTAGATGGTTGTCCAAACATCCGCTGCAGAGACTCCATGATCTCAAGCACTAAGACCATGGGCTCATGTTTTTTTGGCCAAGAGTTCAAAAAGACTTGCCAAGATATAGGATCGGGCCTTCTCATTCGGCAGTTTCCATCGTTTGTATGCCTCTCGAACATTTCAAGCAGTATTGGGAGCTGGAATAGGAGGATAGACCTCCATAAAGGCAAACATGAAAGCCTCGATGATGAGAATCGTCGTGATCATGTGTTTCCATGTCAAAAAGTTATTGCCAGTTAATTTTTTGGTGCTAAGAAAAGCTAACGTGGTTGTGGCCATTTTGAAAACTTCTTGCTGAAAATACAAATAGAACTTTATTAGATTTTGCTAAACCACATTTCAACCAATTAATTTTGCAAAACAAGTTCAAGTACCTTAAGTGAACGACTTCTATTTTGCAATGATGCCCTAGTAAGGCAGGACAAACGTCATCGGTGGAGTGATCAAATGCCCCTTCGCTTGGATAAGACATTCTCAACCATTAGGCGCACCAAATCTTGGAACTGAACCTAACAACCACCATTTATTTGGTCCAGAACTGTTGACCTTTAACAATTTCGCATAAGTGTAACCCATCTCTTTCGGTGCCAGAGTCCCACCTTAATGAGCTCACCGTAGAGAAGAAGCAGATTAGGACAAGAGACTAAGTTACCTTATCCTCTTACAGGAGATCAAATAAAGAAACACGTAAAACTGTCGTCCTTTAGGGGGAAACTCCCAGGGTGCTGTCGAACTAATTTTATTCAATCCAACGAGGGAGACCGAGGGATATGCTGTCAAACTTCTCGTTCCCACTTACTATGAATACTTTCTCCATCCACCTTGATATTGACCTACCCAAACACCATCTGTTAGAGGGACACGCCAAAGGTGCCTCGAGGCCGAGGGTAGCTCACGTTGTGTACTATATAGGAAAAACATGAAAGGTTTAAGTGAAGCATCTAGTACCTCCCACTGAATGTTCTACCTAGGAGTTCATTAACCTAGACAATCCGGCTACTGATTTTAGTCTAAGTCGTCTTTTTAAAGCCACTCTTAAACAACTTTTGTCTATGAATAATAAACAAGTTCAAGTAATCACATTTAAACACTTTAATGGACTGTCCTTAACTTGCATGCATGCATCAAACCTATCTAATTCACCTTTCCAGGTAAGTTTCCAGGTAGGGATGTTACGTTTTCATCAATTTAAATACCCCAGCCTAGACAAAACCCACCTTAGACAAAAGGTCCCTTATAGATAGATTTGCTACACTTTAAACTTTTATTAGTCAATTTAATCCTATTAAACTGATTAAAAGATTAAAGTCTTAGGGTTGCTAATCATATTAGAACCGTGATCTTAGGTCTATGTGATCCAAGTTCTAAACATTTTAAAACATGAATTAAACCTAAGTGAGCATGCATGTCTTTCTTATTGCTTTTAGTTCTAATTTCTCTTTAACTTTTAAAAAGAAAGAACTAAAATACATCGCGCACAACTAGGTGTTTATAACGCTTATAAAGACATCTATGTGTCATGTTTCATGCAATGTTCGGTCATTACTATACATAGCTTTTATATATATGCATAATAACCAAGAAAACATGCTCTCCGTTCACCCTTATATTATAACAATTATAATATAAAGATGATGCATGTCCATACTTTTTATGCATGCATAAATATAACTCTTATATTATATGATGCATGAGCATGTTCTTACATAAATAAATCATGCTTCTCTACTTTATAACATTCACAATAAAGAGATGATGCATGACCAATGCATAACCTAAGGTGGGATTTACTACATGTGCATACCATATGACATATAAATGCCATACATCACATGTAATAAACTAAGGATTAATGGACCAGGATGTGCCTTTACAAAAAAACGGGAATGAAATAACCCTATCTATTACATTTTCCATCGAGCAAACCGATTCATAGGTGAACTGGGTCTTAAACTGTCAGGAAAACTCTATCGTTTAATAAACGCCGAAGATAAACGATCGCTCAGCGCACACTAAACGATAGGCACAAAAGCTAAATGATCGCTTAGACAACAACGAGGCTGCGAACACTGATCGTCTAGGCGATCGCTTAACGCGGCGAAAGGTAAAAGATTTACCGTACATTGCTAAGTGATCGTTTAGTCAGTTACTAAGCGATGAAGCTTGCTGAGCTAAACGATCATCTAGTGTGTGCGCATGTTAAACGATACGCGAGCATCCGATACTCAACGATCGCTTACCTTATCGTCTACACGACCCGATCTACTCTTGATCGTCTTCTTCCTCGAAAAACAACAACCCTTGCTCTGATCTTCTTCCCGAACGACTCAAGACTCAAATTGACTTTGAATTACAGACTCGATAAAGATTAATAATGCCCAAAATGCAGGGGCCTTTACAATCAGCCGAAAATGTAAAAGAAATAAATCAAACCGGGGCTAACATCTTAGAAAACTCCATTAATCCGCACATCTACAACAATTTAACAATTAAACAGAGCAGATATGCACCCACCAAGAATGTATATGCAATTCATTGCAACAATGAAATTGGAATATCAAAACCTAGCTTTGATACCAATTGATACCAACCTGGCTCTGATACCAATTGAAGGAACTCTTAACGAAGAGCAATCATGAGCGTGTTCGAATCTTTTCGATTTCATTGTGACTGAAATACCACACATACATTCTAACAAATAGTTTTGCAAATTACACTAATTAACGACATGCTTTGATAAATAAAATACAAGGGATTGATTTCACATACCAGTTGAAGACTCTCTTCAATTCGAACTCAACGCAGCGAAAGCAACCTCTATGTTCTCTATTGCTCAGCAAAACAGTCGGCTACGGCAGCACGATCGTCTACACCAACGGCAGCAACACAACAAGCACGAGCGGGGACGACACCACCACTTAGAGCCCTTGGTATTCTCAGAGGAGAATCCAAAGTGTGGTCTTTATTGAATTTGGTAGAGGTAGGAGGAACGAGCTGATCGTGTAGAACGATAAGCTAGTGGGAGAGAAGACTATCGTATAGCGGAGTGCTTATCGTTTAGAGAAAGCTACACGATCGTGTAGGTTTTATGATCGTTTAGAAAACACAGCACGCTAAGCGAACGTATAGAAAAGTTAAACGATAGTTTAGAGAAAAGTGTGCGATCGTTTAGACGCGGGTGTGCGATCGTTTAAGCGATGAAGCTCTATCGTATAGCCTCTCAGCTAAGTGATCAAAACGTTTTCACACCTTTTGCGATTTTTACGAACTCTTTGCAAAATGAAACAAATTTTTGTTTTATTCTTCAGTTACAATAACCGAATAAGGATTCTCCCACTAAAGCCAATCGAGGAGAGGTTTTTGGCCAATTATCACATAGTTAACCAATTTAATTAAAAATGAATATAATCATATTATATTCCTACCCTATAGTTTGATATCATATATCTACTAGAGTAATTTCTCCCGTACTTGATATAAATTATATTTATATCTAATTTTCTCCATAATAATGCATCTCATACATTTAGTCAATTATATCATATATAATTAACCAGTTCAATTATATCATATATAATCGAACTCCCTCTTGTCAATTTGAACATTTAAAACTGACCCAAGAACTAATTCTCAACTTTATCCAAGCTACCTAGGGGACCTTATGGACCTGTGGCTCGAAGCTCCAATAGCACATGAATAGCTGACTAAACTCTTTAGCCACGAGATCCACCATTCGTTAACTACCAGGAATTCCATTAAAGACCAACAACTGAACTCTTCTTACCACAAGTATATTTCTGTGTCCATCGGATATAACCAATCATGAGTATGATGACCCTTCATAGATGCTCGTAAGTATAATTGGGCCAATTTACTGTTTTGCCCCTGTATTTACATCTCACTCTTTAAGTACCACTAATTTCTCTAATGAACAATACAACATAATCCAACTATGTGTGAATACCTCTCGGGCCAAGAGAAGGTGTGTGGCGCTACATCGTTCAAGCCCAGGAATCAACCCTTAAAGAAGCTATCTATTTACTTGCCCCTACCTTGGGGAAGGAGTGAATTCCATCTTGTGTAGCTGAGTTCCCAACTCCTAAATCAGACAAATCCCCAAAATGGTACATTTGAATCGGCGACCTGGCCACTCGCACTCATACAAATCAAAGGACCGCCTTCAATGTCAGAAGTTCCCATCTCATTCAGGATTGAGATCATGTTACCTATGGTCATCCTAGTGAAGTGAAAGATCTTTTTGTCATTAATGGTTGTTAATATATAACGAGACGTTAACACTTCGTGGTCAGGTCTTATACAAACTCTTTGTATAGGACGCCCCCGCTCGCATGTCCCCTACACGAATGATCAGAATTAGACCATCTATGACAAGTCACAACACTTGTGACCATTCCACAAAATGGGCCGCATCCGTAACGTTACCAGGATAAGGTTTCCCTTCTATATCCATATACTACAAACCATTTTGGTTATCACTTAAGACATGATCTACTTGTATGTCACTACGTACATGCTTAAGTTACATACACATAACTAGGGATTTTATGTTTATTGGTTTGTGGTAAAGCAAATAAAACAAAATACTGAGCAAAATCAAGATGTGAAGTAAATATCATATATTATACAACACCCACGTTTGTATAAACTATTTACAACTACAGGACACGAGACTTTAGGGCATCAACCCCAACACTCTTCTCACTATAGATATATTAGTTTCCACTTGATTTAACCATAATCAGCAAGTCGGGCCTTCACGGGTTGTTCGTAATAATGGTTGGGTCAATATGTTGTTTTACCCCCAATATTACATCTTGCTCCTTAAGTTCCATCGATTCTCTAATGAATAATTGGTTTGTGATCCAATCACTAAAACGGATCCCTCTCGGGCCAATGAGAGGGTGGGGTCCCTTGTTCAAGACCTGAATTCAGTACTAAAGAGAGCAACCTTTCTCCTATCCCTAAATTGGGTAGGCGTGAATTCCTTATTACACCCTATGTCCCCCACTATCTACCCGGTCTTACACTTGAAATGGGAGGCTTATTGAGCCGGCACTTTTGAGCCAACCCTCACCTATACAAATCTAAGGATAATCTCGAGTAAACAGGAGTTCATAGTTAGCTCAAGATTAAGATCAAGTTACCTAGGTCATCTAAGCGAAATAGTCAGTCTTAAATAGTAAATAACGTTATAAAGTAAGAGTGACTTATTTCTTGGTCCGATCTTATGAAAATTCATTGCATAGGACGTTCCCATTCCTCACACATGAATAAATTAGGATCACTTCGTTTGTAACACCTTTACAACAACTTGTAATAACTATAGAGTGGGTCGCATCTAATAGTGTTACTAGAATAAGGCACCCAACCTTATTTGTATACTATAGATCATTTTGACTATTTACTTGAACCTAATCCATTTTTATGTCTCCACATAAAGTTTAAGTATTCATATAATAGCCATGGATCTTAGTTTATTGGATTTAGGCTTTATAAGTGCAATTTATAGATTCAATAATAACGTTATTGAAGTAATGTTGAATAACATTTTTATTGATAACAAAATATATTTAACTTTACAAACTGCGAGTTTTAGGACAGACAACCCAACATTAAACTCATGAGTTTTCTTAACTATGCCAAATCTTGAGATCAAAAGACTGAAAATTCAAGATTGATTGTATGAATGTTTTGAATTAATAGGTTCTGTAAAGAAAAGAGGAAAAGAAGTCCACATTTTCTATCAAGGTTATTAATTCTTGCAACCCTAATTACAAATTTGTTATAGAATTATGTAATTTTTGCATACAAAAATTGATTAATCTTGAGTTGTCAATTCATTATTAATCAATTTTATTCAAAATCCCTGCAAGAACATTCAAAAGAAAGCAACTACATGAAAGAAATTCAAAGAAAAGTCTTAAGAAAGTGTCAATCTACATTATTTTACCTGAAAATGAGTATTATGAACCAAAATCTGTTGAAGAATGTTGACATAGAAAAGATTGGCTTCAGCAGAAAGAACGATCGAGGCAGAATTAAACTCACTTTCAAGACGTTAGGTTTTTGGACTAGTAGTCCGAACACCAGAAGGTGTCAAACCTATGGGATCCAAAATAGGTATTTGTAAGGAAAAGAAATGAATATAATGTGGTCACAAGATATAAAGCAAGACTAGTTGCACAAGATTTCTCACAAAGACCTGATATTGATTATGAGGAGACATATTCTCCAGTGGTGGATGCAATTACACTAAGATATCTAATTGGTCTGACTGTGTATGAAAATCTGGACATGCATGTTATGGATGTTATCACAACATATTTATATGGATCTCTTGATAATGATATTTATATGAGAATCCCAGAAGGATTTAAGGTACCTAAAACATATAAATCAATTTCTCAGGAATTGTATTCAATAAAGTTATAGAGATCATTACTTAGATTGAAACAATCAGAACGAAAGTGATACAATCACATGAGTAGATATTTGTTGAAAGAAGGATATCAAAATAATCAAATGTGTTTTTATAAAAAAATCACAGTTAGAAATTGCTATTATAACTGTATATGTTGATGGTTTAAATATAATTGGAACTCTTGAAAAGCTTTCAAAGGCAATAGAATATCTTACGAAAGAATTTGAGATGAAAGATCTCGAAAAAGTAAAATTTTGCCTTGGCTTGCAAATTGAGAATTTAGCATATGAGATATTTATTTATCAATCAACAAGATTTTATATGGACAAAGCATATCCACTGAACATTCCAATGGAAGTTCGTTTACTAGATGTGAAGAAAGATATATTTCGAACTCGGGATGATAATGAAGTACCATATCTTAGTGAAATTGGTGCACTTGTGTATCTTGCTAATAATATAAGACTAGATATTGCTTTTTTAGTAAATTTATTAGCAAGATATAGTTTTTCTCCAACAAAAGACATCGGAACGAAATTAAGCATATAATCCGTTATCTCCGGGGAACGATTGACATGGGTTTGTTTTATTCAAATAAATAAAATTTTGATCTAGTTGGCTATGATTTTGGATATTTATCTTATCCACACAAAGCTAGCTCTCAAACAAGTTATCTGTTCACATGTGGACGAACTGTTATATCATGGTGATCAATAAAACAGACCATAACGACTGATTACTTGTAGAAATACAAGCTATTTTACCTCCTTTATCTAAAGCGATTAGAAAAAAAAAACTCTGAAAATATGGCAGCTTGACAAGGAATTCACAAAAGTAATTATATCATGTGATCATACATACAAAGCCTTTATCTATGAAAATTTTAAAAACCGTGTTTTTTTTGTGTGTGTGCAGGAAATCTAATTATGTGATCGCAAGGAATTATCAACGGCAACATTGGAACCGTGTAGTTGAATAAGTTGGTAGTCGTAGGCGATAAAGGATGACATGATGCATGAGCCGTAGAAGTCAAATCAGAAACCAAGTTGGTAGTTGACAAGAAAGCTTCATGACAAAGCCAATGAACTTTTGAAGTGGAGCATGCGACGCATCAGGGTATGGAATTTAATGCACCTTATCGGCATAATCATTAGAAAGAGAGAAAAAGTTGCTCCTTGACGCCTATAAATATCGACCGAGATTTCCATGCAAAACAACAAAAACATTAGAGAATAACTCTGCCCAAATTCTTACTTCCCCTTCGAGTCCTTGTGGAATCTTAAAAGAAAGCTTAGGATTCCTCTCTGGAAGTAATAAGGGAACAACTAATTTCTTTATGGGTTGAGAAACATGACAGCTAACCTAAACTAAGCAAGGCTTAATCATGTGTTCAACTTGTTTTATGCATGCTTTATAAACTATTTGAATAAGTAAAATGATTATTCTAAATAGATTAAATACAGGTTTGGAAAGACCAAAGATTTAGACCTCATGAAACCAGAAGAGAACATCTTTTGAAATAAAGAATCATCTTTTGTACCAAATACTCATTGCATGCATCCTAGAGATAGGATATTGCAGCTGAATACACTGAGAAGTGTAGGTTGTAATTTTTGAGTAGTTTGTTTGAACCCATGATTTATTCTTTTTGTCACACCCCACCCCAGACTACTTTCCGAGCCTAGGAAAGGGCGTGATTGACAGCAGTTATCAACCCTTTTGTTGACACTTACTGCCTAATAACTCTTGTGGAAATAACTCTGATACTAACATACAAATTTAACAACCAACTGATTAAGTAGGCCCATCTTATATTACAACAATGTAACGTTTATACAACTCAAAGACTTAACAACAAAGTTTACAACAATAACCGTAAAACCCTCCGGAAGTGTAACTGTAGCTGTCTCTTATACACATCTAGATGTGTATAAGAGACAGACCTTGACCTTAGCAGCACCCTGGAACTCCTCACTTTCCACTACTTAGGGGGGAGGTAAAACATAAAACATGGAAAACGTGAGCTATAAAGCCCAGTGAGTGGTATCTTTAAATAAACAATAACTTTGATTACAGAAATATACTTTTGGGAAATCAATACATAATCAATGAGTACATTACCACAAGTTCAGTATTATTCTTCCAGCCAGACCGCTGGATTATACCCAACTCAACTGCTGGTTAAAACAAACAACCCCAACTTGACCGCTGGTTATCACATAACAAAACATCCCCAGCTTTACCATTGGTTATCCCTGGCATGATCCTACATCTTCCCCAGTATTTTCACACGTATACTCAAGCAATGTATCAACAATTCCTGTGGAAACTTTCCATGTACCCTATTATCCCGCCAATGTGCACATCGACAATTCTTTTCCCGCTAGTCATGCTTAGGTAACTTGACTATATTGACTATTATTTTCTGCCGACCGAGGCCGACTATATTTTCCCGCCAAGTACCTTTTTTAAGCATGCTAACTTATGTACTTCGGGTATAATCTCAGTTTCCATAGAAATTTCACAGACAATATCATGGCAAGCAACATAACATCATAAGCATGCATCTTGCATTCACATATGCATTTATTCACACATCAAAGCATAAGACTAAATAACCACTCACCTTGGTTGGTTAGGAAGTTTCCTTTCCAAAGTTCCTTAGGTTTCCTTGGTTTCCCTTTTTGACCCTAAATTCCAGATTCAAATATCAGCCTAGATTACTCATAGTTCCAGACCTTATTTTAAGATACTTCCTTCTGAAAACATATTCTAAAATGTCTCAGGAAGCTTACCATAAAATCTTAGCTCATAAATCTTCATGGTTTGGCCGGAATCATCAAAACATTAGGGCTGGCCCAGCTTTCCCGACAGCTCGACCCTTCTGTCTTATCCTCATTCTCCAGCCCTATTCCTTAAAGATTATTCTCCAGAAGCCCCCCATGAAAACTAGACTCTTTTAGCTTTCAGATGGATTTAGAATCACATCAAATGCACGAGTATTTTGGGAGAACTCCTCGTTTCAAGTTAATGCTACTTCCTGTCTTTTCTGCCCGACAGCATCTCCCCTCTTGGAACCTCTTGACCAACGCATGGTCTTGCTACCAATGCATGGTCTCCTCTCAATACAATCTTCCTTATGTCTTTTGAAGAGAATTTGAGTTTTCATTTGAAGTCCTTGGCTCTATTTATAGGCATCCAAAATTGCTCCACGTCCGACACCTCTTACTTGGCCACATGACCAAGTGTCTCTTCCTTACACCATCAACGCAATCTTGCATCAGCACAACCCAAGGTGTCTTCTTCTCCTTTTACCAACGCATGGCCCTTAACTTTGTATGTCTTCTTATGCTGCCACTTCTTTTACTTAAGGCTTAAGAATTCTTCCTAACAAGCCACGTGTCTGGATGACGTCCTCCATGAGTTCATCCTTCATATGCGTCCACAAACTTCTTGGATGTTCAACGCATATTAGGCTATCAATGCATAGTAGGCCATCAACACAAAGTCTATATCCACACATAGAAACCCAACTCACTTAGTCACCGCAAGTCTTAACCATCACAAGAGCCAACCACCACCAACGCATCCATCATCCAATGCATTCAACACGTCCAACCTAGCTCATCGCATGGCCTTTGTCCAACGTGTCCATTGTGTAAGCCATCTCACTACCATCGTAACAGCCAGCCATCACCAACGCATACCACCAACATATCCATCACAACTCTTCCAATCCATCCATTAGGTCTAATATGTTGGTCTAACCTCCAAGGCATTCGTCACTCACACTTCAAATTCTCTTTTTGCCCAAGTAATCTTTCTAAGATCTTATGGCCAATGCATAGCAATGCCTAGTCCAACACTTAGTCAATTTTTATCAATTTAAGCTTAACTCAAAGCTACTCAAGGAAAATTTATCCAACACTTAGAAATTTTCTTCACATCAACATAGGATTTAACTTTCTCCTAGTTAATCCCTTAATCACCTGCTTAAGTAGGAAAAATGGAAATCCGGGTTTCAAACTTAGAAATGTTAGTGAATATTTTTCTCAACCCTACCTTCATTATCTTGTACTTCTCACATAGACCGTTTTACTCTTAAGTGTTATTTCCATCGCATTCATCACTCTTTTTTAACAATAGAATAGGATTAAAATCATCGCATATTTAGTCAATAACTCACGTCAAGATCGAGACAATATTTGCTATCGTATATATAGAACGCAATCCTTGAGTTCGACCCTAGACTTACCAGAACTCTAGTTAGACTTATACTTGAGTTTAACTAGGTAAAAACAACGTGCTAATAAGACATCACATAGCACTGAATCCATCACATATTTAAAACACATCAAGTTTTTGGTGCCGTTATCGGGAATTGCGGAAACTAAGTGCACTAAAATTATTGTTTCTGATTTTCGCAGGTCTCAATTTTTGGCGTATTGTACCTTTCTTTGTGAAAAAAGTACAAATGTTTTATGAGCGAGGGATCTACACCTGAGTTTATATACAACCCAAAGATCGAGAGAATTTTCACAGAAGAAGAAAAGCAAACAAAAAAAACGAAGACAAAGGAATAGAGCTCAGAGGATGGCTGATTAATGTGATAATCCAAAAGAGCCACATGCAATAATCAATAATAATGTGAATGCTCTCGGCATCCCCAATTTTCTAGTTAATGATCGTATTAGACCCATCAAGGACTATGTTTCGCCAATCCTATATGATTTCTCACCTGGGATCATGCGATCAGCACTAGATTATTCCAAGTTTTTATTATGATCCCGATGATTTAGACAACTGGTCAATTTGGAGGAAGATGAGGTGAAGATTCTCATGCTTATTTGAGGAGTTTCATCGAAATCTACAACATATTTGTATTCCCCAACATTACTCTTAAAGAAGTTAAGCTCACCTTGTTTCCATTTTCATTATGTGACAACGCCAGAAAGTGGGTGTGAAATCCAGATCTCCATGTTTCCTACTTAAGCAGGTGATTAAGGGATTAACTAGGAGGAAGTTAAATCCTATGTTGAAGGGAAGGAAATTTCTAAGGGTTCAATAAATTTCCTTGAGTAGCTTTGAGTTAAGCTTAAATTGATAAAAATTGACTAAGTGTTGGACTAGGAATTGTTATGCATTGACCATAAGATCTTGGAAAGATTACTTGGGCAAAGGGAGAATTTGAAGTAGAAGTGACGAATGCCTTAGAGGTTAGACCAACACATTAGACCAATTCATGGATGCGTTGGAAAAGTTGTGATGGATGTATTGTGGTATGCATTGGTAAAGGAAGATGGTTATGTGGGATGCGTTGGAATGGACCAATGTGTTGGAAAGGTTGTTGGTGGATGGCATACGGCTGAAGGAAAGAAAATGGAAGTGATGCGTTGAAGGGTTGGATGACACAAGGGTAGGCGAGGACACGGACAAGGCATGTGGCATGTGTCGAGCAGCCTCAGCCAGATGCCTAGCCATGCGTCAAGCAGCCTCGGCCAAACTGCCCAGACATGCGTCGATGCACCCAACGCATATTTTGAGCATTGTCAAGCCTGCCTAGCGCCCATGCGTGTGCCATGCGCCAATGCATCAAGTGTTGCCGAGCACCCATGCGTCGAGCACTGCCGAACGCTACTAAGCGCTGCCGAGCGAGCCAAGCGCCCATGCATCGAGCGCTGCCGAGCCTGCCGAGCGCCCATGCATGTGCTAAGCACCCATTCGTCGAGCGCTGCCAAACGCTACCAAGCGCCCATGCGTCGAGCGCTGCCGAGCTCCCATGCTACACGCCCATGCGTTGGTGACTAGCACCCATGCCAAGCATCATGCATCGATGCCAAACGAACGATGCGTTGATGCCGATCGAGCTGTGCGTCGAGGACGAGTGACCATCCTATGTGTTGGTGATGGCTGGCTCTTGCGATGGCTAAGTTGGATTGCAATAGTGGTGAGATGGCTTGCATGATGGATACGTTGGACAAAGGCCAGGCGATGAGCTAGTTTAGACGCATTGGATGCGTTGGATGCGTTGGTTGATGAATGCGTTAGTGGTGGTTGGCTCTTGTGATGGTTAAGACTTGCGGTGACTAAGTGAGTTGGGTTGCTATGCGTGGATATAGACTATGTGTTGATGGCCTACTATGCGTTGATGGCCTAATATGCGTTAAACATCCAAGGGTTTGTGGACACATAAGAAGGATGAACTCAGGGAGGATGTCATCCAGACATGTGGCTTGTTAGGAAGAATTCTTAAGCCTTAAGTAAAAGAGGTGGTACCATAAGAAGACATACAAAGTTAAGGGCCATGCGTTGATGAAAGAAGAAGAAGACACCTTGGGTTGTGCTGATGCAAGATTGCGTTGATGGTGTAAGGAAGAGACACTTGGTCATGAGGCCAAGTATGAGGTGTCGGTCGTGGAGCAATCTTGGACGCCTATAAATAGAGCCAAGGACTTCAGATAAAAACTCAAATTCTCTTCAAAAGACATAAAGAAGAGTGTATTGGGAGGAGACCATGCGTTGGTAGCAAGACCATGAGTTGGTCAAGAAGTTCCAAGAGGGGAGATGCTGTCGGACAGAAAAGACAAGAAGTAGCATCAACTTGGAATGAGGATTCCTCCCACAGGCGGAATACTTATGCGTCTTTGTATGTGGATTCCAAAGCAGCATGTTTTTCATGGTGGGTGTGCCAGAGAAGAAGCTCCAAGGAATCGGCTGAGAATGAGGATAAGATAGAAGGGATTCGATCTATCGGGTAAGCTGGGTAGTCTAATTATTTTAATTGATTTCGGCCAAACCACGAGAAGTTGATGAACTAAGATATTATAGGTAAGCTTTCTGAGACATTTTAAGAACATGTTGTGCAGAAGAAAGTATCAAAAATAAGGTCTGGAACTAAGAGTAAGTCTAGCTCATATTTGAAAATCTGGAATTTAGGGTTCAAAAGGGAAACCAAGGAAACCTAAAGGAACTTCGGAAGGAAAGTCCTAACCAACCAAGGTGGTTGGATGTTGTTGTATGGTTGATATAATTTTTATATATAGGTAAAATATATATAGGATAATGTTAAATGTGCAATGATATCAGGATATTATGTATATGATATACTATGCTTGTTAAGATATTGCTTGTATGTTTGTATTAGAAACTGGAATTGTACCCGGGATATATAGTGTAGCATGCTTGAAAAGGTACTTGGCTGGAAAATATAGTCGGCTTTGGTCGGCAGAAAAATATATAGTCAGTGACGACCGACGGAATATAATCAAGTTACCTATAGCATAGCTACGAGAAAGAAATAGTCGATGTGCACATTGGCGGGAATAATAGGGGTACAGGAAAGTTCCACAGAATTGTTGTGTTGTTTAGTATACGTGTGAAAGTACTAGGGATGTTTTTTGTTATGTGATAACCAGTGGGTTAAGCGGGGTTGATTGTTTTAAACTAGCTGTCGAGCTGGGGATTGTCCAGCGGTTTGGCTGGAAAATAATATTGAACTGTGTAATGTAACTCATTGATTATGTATTGATTTCCCAAAAATATATTTCTGTTGACAAAGTTATTTTATTTATTTAAAGGCACCACTCACTGGGCTTTAGCTCATGTTTTCATGTTTTATGTTTTACCCCCCTCCCCCCCCCCCCCCCCCGGTAGTGTGAAAGTGAGGAGTTTCCAAGGTGTTGCGCAAGTCAGGTCTGCCATGTGCCATAGTTTCACTCCCGGAGGGTTTTACGATTGTTGTTGTAAACTTTGTTGTTAAGTCTTTGAGTTGTATAGACGTTATATTATTGTAAAATAAAATGGGCCTACTTAATCAGTTAGTTGTTGAATTCGTTCATTAGTATCAGAGTTATTGCTGCAAGAATTATTAAGCAATAAGTGTCAAGTAAAGGGTTGATAACTACTGCAGTCATGCCCTTTCCTAGGCTGAGAAGGTGGTCTGGGGCTGGGTGTGACAGTGAGCTTATTCATTCGAACCTGGTGAGATTACATCATGTGAACAAATTGTGGAGAAGTTTATGTAGAAATACTTTCCACCTGCAGAAAACGCAAAAAGGTGAAGGGCGATAAAAATTTTCAATAGGAAGAAAATGAAACACTAAGGGATGTGGCTAGGTTCAAAAGGCTAGTAAGAGATTGTCCACACAATGGACTCCTTGATTGTTTATAAATGGAGATTTTCTATTATGGCATGAATTCAGCATCTTAAATAGCCGTAAACGCTGCCGTCACAGGTGGCAAGACTTATGTTGAAGCTAAAAAATCCTTGGAAGGAAAGCGAATATGGTTTAAGAACAAACGAGAGAGGGCAAAACAACGATGCCATCGTATCACTTCAGATATAGGTGAATGCGATGACGAGTTTATTGAAAGCGATGACCATGACAAAAACTGACATAGAAAATGGACAAGTGAATGCGGTCGCACACATGGCTAACGAGAGTTGTGTTCTCTGCAAAGAACCTCACTCAATTGAGACATGCCAATGTAACCCACAATCTATCTGCTTTGTTAAAAATAATCCATTTCAAATACCCACAACTTTGGTTGGCGAAACCACCCAAATTTTTCATAGGGAGGAAATCAACAAGCATAAGCCAACCATCACAACACCTCAAGAGATGGACCATTTAGATTCCATCAAAGATAGAATGGGCACCAACAAGCATCAAGCTCATAAAAACAACCAGTAACTTCACCTTTGGAAAATCTGTTAAAAGAATATATACAGAAAAATGAGGTGGTTCTGCAAAATCAAGCGACATCCATTTGAAATCTTCAAATTGAAAATTCAGGCAATGAACAATTTCATGCAGTGACATTTAGGCAATGAAGCAACACTGAAGTTCCTCATAATACGAGACACTCAGGTAATGAACAATTTCATGTAGTGACATTTAGGCAATGAAGCAACACTGAAGTTCCTCATAATACGAGACACTCAGGTAATGAACAATTTCATGCAGTGACATTAAGAAGTAGTCGCATTATGAAAGAAGATCTAAAGAAAAAAATCAAGCAAGCCTATTAATAAGGCACAAAAATATTCTTTTGATGAACACACTAACGTACAGTCAATACAGGAACCACAAGTACCATCGCATGAAAATCAAAAGGAATATAGAGACTTATCTATGATAGCTTCTACTTCGAAGGCACCAACTGAGGTGTAACTACTAGCATACCCACAAATATTGAGAAATAAGAATGATGAAGGCCAACTCTAACGCTTCCTCAGAGCGTTAAAGCAGTTGCATATTAACATTCCACTCACAGAGGTGTAGAAGCAGATGCCATCATATGCCAAATTTTTAAAAGATATCACATCAAAGAAAAGAAAGATGGGAAATTACGAGACTATCACATTAACATAAGATTGTAGCACTATTATTCTACCAAAAGTGCGAGATCTAGGGAGTTTCACCATTCCCTATTCCATTGGAAGACTTTATAAAGGGCAAGCCCTATGCGATCTTGGAGCCAACATCAATCTTATGCCTTTGTCAATCTTCAAGTAACGGGGCATGGGAAAATTGTTGGGATTGGTGTCCTAATTCTCCCGGTGGTCTCGTAGTTTGTAAATATTTTGTACACATATTAATATTAATAAAATAAATGTTATCTTATAAGCATTTACTCAAATCCAATAAACTAAGATTCGTGGTTATTTCATGTAACTTAAGCATGTATGCGGAGACATACAAGTGGATCATGCCTTAAGTAATAACCTAAATGGTCTGTAGTAGATAGATAAAAAAGGGATACCTTATCCTGATGACACTACAGATATGACCCGTTTTGTAGATATTACAAGTGTTGTAAAGTGCTACAAATGGTCTGATCCTGACCATTCATGTGGAGACATGCAAGCAGGGGTATCCTATACAAAGAGTTTGTATAACACTGAACCACGAGATGAATAGTCTCTTCATATAACACCATTGATAATTGAGACTTACATTTTACTAAAATGACCATAGGTGACATGACCTTAATCTTGAGTGAGTTGGAAACTCCTGCCTATGAAGGCGGTCCTTTGATTTGTATAGGTGAAAGTGACCAGATTGCCAACTCAACAAGCCTACCATTTTATGAGCATAACACCTCCTACCTGGGGATTATGGTCGAATAATTGAGCGTTGTTAACCGATTTTATGAGCAATATGTGAGCGGTGTGAGGTTCTAAAATTGGTTTATCACCTAGACATCATAGGTTAAATCCAAATATAAATATTATACTTGGATAAAAACCTAGGCTTAGGTTGTTTAATTAGTCGATGAAGAAACTCTTATCAAAGAGTACCTATGAGTGGAAGCAAGATCGTTCCAAATTTATTGTAAGAGAAATACCGCATTCACAAACATACAACAAGTTATGCATCAACTAACAAATTACGACAGGCTTTTAATAATAAATAACAAAGGAATGAGAGACATACCTCTTGAAGAACTCTTCTTCTATTTATCTCTCGCTCTTGCTTGGAATAACACCTCCTGCTGTCGCTGTGCACGCCAAGCCAATCGTCCACCAAATCTCGCTATCGCTCACCATCAAATAGTCTTCTACACAAACAGGCAGCAAGTAAGCCACCACCACCCAGTAACCTCGGTATTCTCGGAGTGAGAATTCAGGAGGTGTGGGCTCTGTTGGATTTGGTAGAGGGGAGGAGGAATTACGATTGTATTCAACGACCAAGCAAATGGGAAAGATTTGGAGTCTATCAATAAACGGGGGCTTGATCATTTAGAAACAGGTGCATGATCGCTTAGTAAATCAGCTCAGATCATTTAGATGATCATTTAGTTAATTTCACTCTTGCACGCGATCGTTAGTAAAAGCTATGCGATCGTTTAGGTCGACTGTGCGTGTACATGATCATTTAGGAAAACTTGAGCTTATCGTGTAGACTCTCGTTAGCTATCGAAGGGTAGTGTACAAATCTGTGAAGCGATTATCCGATCTCTTTGCAAAATGAAAACTATTTTCATTTTAACCTTCAGTTATGAAAACTTAATGCAACCTCCCAGTTTCACGTACAGTTATGGAGAAAACCCCCAAAAATTATCTCATAATTGTTTAATTATAAATAAATATAATCATAATATATTTATAACCTATAGTTTGATATCACATCATATGCAACATTTAAACCATAGTCCTTTTCTCCTCCATTAGATATAAATCACATTTGTATCCTTTTTATCTAATTAATGTATCTCATACATCATATCAACTATATCATATATAATTGACCAATTTAATAATATCATATATAATCAAACTTCCTCTTGTCAATTTGAACATTTCAAACTGTCCTAAAAACGGATTCTCAACTTGAATCCATTGAGCTACCAAGCGGACCTTATGAACTTGTGGCTTGAAGCTCCAACTATACGTGAATAGCTGACTAAACTCTTTAGCCACGAGATCCACCATATGTTAACTGTCAGGCATTCCACTAAAGACCGATAGCTGCACTCTTCTCACCACAGATATATTTCTGGGTCCATCGGATATAACCAGTCAACTGTATAATAACCTTTCACAGATGCTTGTAAGTACAGTTGGACCAATTTACCATTTTGCCCCTGTAGTTACATCTAACTCTATAAGTACCACTGATCCCTCTAATGAACAATACAACATAGTCTTATTATGTGCGGACACCTCTAGGCCATGAGAAGGTGTGTGGCGCCACATCGTTCAAGCCCCAAAATCAGCCTTTAAGGGAGCAATCTATCTACTTACCCTTGCTTTGGGAAAGGAGTGAATTTCATCTTGTGTAGTTAATTTCCCAACTCCCCAATCAGACGAATCTCCAAAGTGGTAGGTTTGAGTCGATAATCTAGCCATTGCACCCATGCAAATCAAAGGATCGCCCTCAAAGGCAGAAGTTCCCAATTCACTCAGACTTAAGGTCATGTTACCTATGGTCATCCTAGTGAAGTGAAGTCTCTGTCATGAACGACGTTATATAACAAGAATATAAAACTTCGTGGTCCAATCTTATAAAACTCCTTTGTATAGGATGCCCCCGCACGCATGTCTTCACATGAATGATAAGGATCAGACCATCTGTAGTAAGTCACAACACTTGTAGCTCTTCTACAAAGCGGGCCACATCCGTAGTGTCACCGGGATAAGGTTTTCCTTCTATATCCATATACTATAGACCATTTTGGTTATCACTTAAGGCATGATTCACCTATATGTCTTCACATACATACTTAAGTTACAACGACAACTAGGGATCTTAGTTTATTAGTTTGTGGTAAAACAAATAAAAAATCGCATGTTTCATAGACAACAGTGAAGAAAATATCATATATTACTACATCACAAGCATTTGTTCAATATAGTGTTTACAAACTACAGGACCCAATGAGAGTTTTGGGCATCATCCCTAACAGACGAAACAAACATGAGTAACGAATATAACCAAACAAATGTTAGGACACTTCAGTGGAAGTTTAATAACATATAATATAAGAACACTTCAGTGGGAATTTATTAGAATGCTTCAGTGAGAGATTAATAACATATATGATATGTTATTTTTACCTCTCGCGTCCCTTAGAGTTCACACCGTGAGATCCATGCAACACTTCGTATCGATTATACCTCAACTGCTCCATTTCGAAAGTGTTGGCATGAATCAAGATCTAGGTGAATAGGGGAAGTTGTTCATAGTAAATCAAAAGTGATGTTCTGATTTTAAATCTCACGTCCTAAGATGTTCACAGCGTGAGATCCGTGCAACACTTCGTGTCGATTATACCTCAATCACTCCATTCAGAAAGTGTGTACATGAGATCAAGATGAAGGTGAATGAAGGAAAATTGTTCAATGTAAAATTAAATATACAATATATTGATTCCAACTTGTCTCTAGAAAGTTCACATCATGAAGTCCATACAAAGCTTTGTGTCAATTATACCTCGACTGCTCCATTCAGAAAGTGTTTGTATGGGTCAAGATCAAGGTGAATGGGGGAATAGTTCATAGTAAGTGGGTGAAGGATATGTGTCAACGTGTCTCGCGGTCTCGTCCATTTGTTTGGACCGTGAGATTTTTATGTTGGACCTGCTTATCATCTTTATATCAGCCTTGCTAGTCATTTAACGATGGCTATCCCCTCGGAGGGTTGTAACATAGGATTCGGAACAATTCAAACTCCAAAAAGGGATAGGATTTCCTAGGCCATTTTCCAACTTTGACTTTCCAATTCGGTAGCATCGTTGGGGCCAACTTCTAAGGTCTGAAAATAGAGGGTTACACTTACGGAATTACTAAAGTGTTAGTAAGTTCTGATAAAAAATAGTAGCTAAATGTCTATCAGAATATGAGTTATTCTGGAGATAGTATTAAGTCAAGAATGTCTTGCTTTAATGAAGGAGTATTTGATTGCCCCTTGGTAGCACTTATTCTAACTCATTATAGTATCCTTGCAAAAATAATGAATTTTGGGTACATTTATTACTTGTTTATATTTTCAGAATGACGAGTTCTTTAGTATAACTATTGGCTTCTGATAAACTTATCAGTGATAACTATGCTGCATGGAAATCAAACGTAAATATAATATTGGTGATAAATGACCTAATGTTCGTTTTGACAGAGGAATGCCCTCCCATTCCTAGCTCAAATGCAAATTGAAATGTACGGGATGCATACGACGGATGGATCAAGGCTAACAAGAAAGCCCGTGCCTATATTCTTGCCAGCATATCTAATGTATTGGCCAAGAAACATGAGAGCATGAGTACTGCCAGGGAGAATATGGAATCTCTGTGTGAGATGTTTGGACGACCGTCCTTCTTTGTGAGGCATGATGCAATCAAATATGTTTACAACTGCTGTATGAAAGAAAAGGCCTCTGTTAAAGAACTTGTCCTGGACATGGTAATCTATTTCAATTTTGCAAAAGTAAACACTGCTGTCGTTGATGAGAAGAGTCAAGTTGGTTTTATTCTTGAATCTCTTCCGAAGAGTTTCTTGCAGTTCTGTACCAATGCTCTGATAAATAAAATAGAGTATAATTTGACTACACTTCTCAATGAGCTACAGACTTACCAGACCATGATGAAAGCAAAAGGATTCGAACCAAAGGTAAATGTTAATACTGCAAAAAAAAAAAAAAAAAGGATTGTCCTCTAAAGAGCCTGATATTGCTCCTTCTTCAAAGAGTAAGAGTATTCTAGTAAAGAAGAACAAAGGGAAAGGGAAAAAGAAACCTACTGGTCGCAAAGGCAAGACAAAAGCTGCAGATAAAGGAAAGTGTTTCCACTGCAGTACAAAAGGGCATTGGAAAAGGAACTTCCTACGGTATCTTGTAGAGAAAAGAGTGAAGAAAGCAAAGCAAGGAAACTAGTTCCTAAGGGTTGCTTATGGTGAGATAGTACTCCAGACTGTGAATTGAAGGAACTCTTATTCAAAAGTACCTATGAGAGGAAGCGGATCTTTCTAATTCATTGTGACAGAATTTCCACATTTACATTCACACAAACAGATATGCATTCAACAACTAAATTACTGGCATGCTTTAAGAATAAACAACACAGAGAATAAGTCACTTACCAGTTGAAGACTCTCTTCTCGGCAAATCTCCCTCTCACACGAACGGCCTCCTTGCGCCCTCGTTAGAACAGCAGGCTATCGTTCAGCACCAATCCGGTCGTCTACCACGAACGACTTCACTCAAACAGCAGGAAGATGGGGACGAAACTACCACTCGAAGCCCTTAGTATTCTCGGAGTGAGAATCTAAAGTGTGTGCGCTGTTTGGATTTGGTAGAGGTGAGGAGGAAAAGAAATCATATACAACGATCAAGCAAAGAGGAGAAGGTAACGACTATCGTATAGTTAAGATGCTTGATCGTTTAGGTGGGGTACACGTTTGTGCATGAAAAGCTAGATGATCGTCGATATGATCCTTTAGTAAAGCTCAGGCACTAAGCAATCCCTTAGGAAAAAGTGGGCGATTGTTTAGAAAAGTGCGAGCGCGGGTGAGCGATCATTTAGCAAACGTGAGCTTATCATATATGCTCCCAATTACTAAGCAATGGAATGCAAACACAGTGTGAGAAAACTATGCGTGTCTTTTTCGATATCTTTGCAAAATGAAAACAATTTTCATTTTATTCTTCAGTTACGATAACCGAATTGAACTTCCACTAATGCATGGTTACGGAGAAACTTCAGGCAATTATCCCATAATTGTCCAATTAGTAAAATAATAAATATAATCACATTATATTCATAACCTATAGTTTGACATCATATATCAACCATAGTGTTTTCTCCTCTACTTGATATAAATCATATTCATATCCAATTTCCTCCAAATTAATGTATCTCATACATTTAGTCAATCATATCATATATAATTAACCAGTTCAATTATATCATATGTAATTGAACTCCCTCTTGTCAATTTGAACATTTCAAACTGACCCAAAAACTTATTCCCAACTTGTGTCCAAGCTACCAAGGGGACCTTATGGACCTATGGCTCGAAGCTCCAACGATATGTGAACTGTCAGGCATTCCACTAAAGACCGACAGCTGAACTCCTCTTACCACAGATATACTTCTGTGTCCATTGGATATAACCAATCATGAGTACGATAACCGTTCACATATATTTGTAAGTACAGTTGGGTCAATTTACCATTTTGCCTCTGTAGTTACATCTTACTCCTTAAGTACCACAAATCCCACTAATGAACAATACAATATAGTCCTACTATGTGTAAACATCTCTCAGGCCATGAGAAGGTGTTTGGCGCCACATCATTCAAGCCCCGGGATCAGCCCTTAAGGGAGCAATCTATCTACTTACCCCTACTTCAGGGAAGGAGTGAATTCCATCTTGTGTATCTGAGTTCCCAGCTTCCAATTAAAACGAATCCCCAAAGTAGTAGGTTTGAGTTGGCGGACTGGCCATTCACACCCATGTAAATAAAAGAACCGCCCTCAATGGCAGAAGTTCCCAACACAGTCAGGATTTAGGTCATGTTACCTATGGTCATCCTAGTGAAGTGAAATCTCTGTCATGAACGGCGTTATATAACGAGACGTTAACACTTCGTGGTCAGACCTTATACAAACTCTTTGTATAGGACGCCTCAGCTCGCATGTCCCCACATGAATGATTAGGATCATATCACTGTGACAAGTCACAACACTTGTAACTATTCAATAAAGTAGACCGCATTCGTAACGTTACCAGGATAAGGTTACCCTCCTATATCCATATACTACAGACTACTTTGGTTATCACTTAAGATATGATCCACTTGTATGTCACCACATACATACTTAAGTTACATTATGACAACCAGAGATTTTAGTTTATTGGTTTGTGATAAAGCAAATAAAACATCCAATGTGCAAAGTCAAGAAGTGAAGTAAATATCATATATTATACAACACAAGCGTTCGTACAAACTATGTTTACAAACTAAAAGACACGAGACTTTAGGGCATCATCCCCAACAATATGGAAGAATATCTCAAAATGACTAGTGGTTGATGTTGGAGTTGCTGAAAGAAGATAAAACTGCTATTTTTGTTATTATAATAAAAGTTGTTTTATCTTTTGTAAAGAACAATTTATATAAATCTTTTGTTATAAATAAAATGTTCATTAGCAAAAGTTATATTTGTTTTACCGTAAAGCAACTTCTTTTAAAACCAAGCTAAAAGCCATTTGCAAATATTTAGATATTTAAAGTGGCTAGAAATAAGGCAAATAGTTATTTAACCTAAGTGGTACGTTTAGAACACTTGAAAGGTTCAAAGTGTAAAAAAATGTTAAGTAAAATAAGCAAAACACTTTGATTAGATCAAAGTAGAGAATATACACAATCAGAGATTTCCATGGCTATTTTGATAAAACATGAAATCTAGTGACAATTCTCTACATCTAGTTGCCTTAATCGTTTTGAACGTCATTCCATTTTAACATGTTTCATAAGCTCCATATGAGATATGGAGATATCATAAAAGTTGTTTATGATATATAAAACATGTTTACATAGTTCAGAAATCTAAAATAGATCGGCACATATGTTAGTGTCAAAACCTTAAGTATTGGAATACCATACAAATAGTATGTCTATTTGTAGGCAACCTAAAAGTAATATATTTTTTAAGAAGATGAAAATCAAGTGTTTGTGTTGATAAAATACCAAATTTTCTGGAAAAATATATGAGATCACCATGTATTATTTATATTCCATAAAAGCAAGTGTATATTAATAAAAGTTATTGATTAAAGTTGGTACTATAACAAAAGTCGTTTAGACAAGTCAGATACATCTTACTCAAAGAGTTGTGGGTACCTTGATGTAGTGGGAAGAATGTATGCCAACCTAGCCATAGTTTGAGTGGAAACTCAAGTCACTAAATGTCGGTGATCTCATATATTTTAATGAGAAACAAAGAGTTGTGAAAATAAGATGCATTCCCTATATAATTTAATGAGAAATCCATAGTAAACTAAAGTGTTTACAGAGATATTCTCGGCTAAAGTGTTTGAGGATCACCTAGTAAGACTAGAACTACGGGTTGTATAACCTAGGGCAACTGGGAGAAAAACTCATGGGTATGTGATACCTAAGGATGGCTATGTGATACCTAAAGGCAAACCATAGATATGTGATGCCCTAGTTTATTTCTCCGTAAAACTCAAAAACTCGGTATTATATATTCATATGTATGTTACCCCCAGAGTTTTAGTCCAAGTGGGAGTTTGTTGAATTTTACGTCCTAAAACTCGTGGTTTGTAAACAGTAAACTCATTCTGTAAATTAATAAATTTGTTATTGAAGTTTGCTTCAATTGGGTGTCGTATTCTGGTAACACTATCGGATGCGGCCCACTCTGTAGTTATTACAAGGAGTTGTAAAGTGCTACAGACAAACTGATCCTGATCCATACATGCTTCTTGATTGCATGACATTCATGCAATATATAGCTCAAATTCTATATGGAATGGTCATTCAATTGGTTTTGAATTACAGAGAAATCAAGAGGTTGAAGAAGATTGTTCTTCAAAGTGAAAACCAGAAAACCTTTCTCCAAATTCCCTTCAATTCAAACTTATTTTGAGTCCCATAACTCAATCTAAGACTCCAAGAGAATAGTAAGAAAGACCTTGTGGTGGTTCACAACCAAAGGAAAAGGAGATTGCAGCTGAAATTCATGATTCAAAGGTTAGTATTGAAACCCACTTTTTAGTTTATGTGCATGTTGAATTTAAAGCCAAAATTAATGAATTAGAATACTTAATGATCCTATTTTTCTTCTATTACATGTTTTCTAAGTCCTACAGTTCAAAATACGTTCACGAACATATGTCCCTTCTTTCATCTGGGCATTGAAGATATACTTGAGAGCGTTATGCTTGAGTTGTGAAGATGGTTGTCCAAACATTCCCGTCAGGAACGCTATGATCTCACAGGCAGTGGGCTCATGCTTTTTTGCCGAAACTTTAGATAAGTTGGCGAAGATATATGTTTAGGCCTTTTCATTCGCCTTGACCCATCGCTCATATGGCTCTAGAACATTTCAGGTTGTATGGGTAGTTGTGAATGATGTGTGAACACTCGACGCAAAAGCGGATCATAGCCCAATTTTTAATTTTACAGAAACAACATAAATTTCAAAGGACAGAAATATTCATATGCATTCTAATACAACATGCTTATTTAAAAGGCATTAAAGGGGAAAAAAACATTTACTCTTGAAGACTGAAAACTTCACGAAATTTCTCTCTGATCCCGAACAAAATCGAATTCTCCTTGGAACACGAACACCCAAAAGTTACAGCAACCAAAAGGTTAACATCGGACACCACCACAATAAAACTAAGTTAGCAACCAAAAGGTTAACATCGGACACCACCACAATAAAACTAGGTTATTCTTTGAGGCTGAGAATCTATGATACTTTAGTGGGCTTCGTTCTTAATTTTGACAGGAAGAGAGTTCTATTGAGAGGAAGAGTTGCAAAGAAGAATCTTTCCCTTAGGGAGTTCTGTCTTACATATTACTAAGAAGAAGATGAAGATGCCAAAAGAAGATCTCAACTCCTGCCCACTCACGCACGTAAAGGAGAGAAAAAAAAGGAAAGGAGTTAACTCCCTCCTTTACAAATAATTTAAAATTTAAAACCAATTTTCAATTTTAAATTAATTTAATATAAAAACATATATATAATAACTACCTTACTATATATATATACCATATATTAAACCATATAAGTATAACATATAACATATAGTTTATATTATATCACATATAATATAACTTATAGTTTAATATTCTTTCATTTAACTTATAGTATATAATATGAATCATATTCACATTAAATTTAACTTATAGTTTTTATATATGAATTACATTCATATAATTAATATTTGCATCATATTCAAATATTTATTTTCCTCTCATTTAACTTCAAATATTTATTTTCCTCACATTTATATATACATTATGTTAATTGTATCATATATAATTAATTTTTTCAATAAAGATTAATTTGAATAGTCTAAATTAATTGAGGAAATTCCCATTAATCCCAATTGAGCTACCGAGGAGACCTTACAGACCCATAGCTTGAAGATCCAACAGTACTTGATTAATTAATTGAACTCTTTAATTAAATTAATCAACTTCCATTAACAGACGGTCACTTCACTGAAGATCGACAGCTACACTATTCACAGTACATATATATTTTTGTGTCCATTAAATATAATCAATCAATGGTGTGCTGACCCTTCAAAAATTGCTCGTAAGTATAATTGGGCCAAAATGATCATTTTGCCCCTATAGTTGCATCTAACTTTTTAAGTACCATTAATCCCTCTAATAAACAATAATTTATAGTCCAACTATAAGCAAACACCCTCGGGCCAGGAGAGGGTGTGGCGCCACATTGTTCATGAAGAAACTCTAATTGAGGAGAGATCTTTGAGCGAAAGCAAGATCGATCCAATTTTCATTTTTCATTGAATTTAAGTTTTACAGTAAAACAAGAACAAAATATGCATTTACATAAATTATAGCATGCAATAAATAAAGAAAAATTAAGGTTTCAAAAACCCTTACCGTTGAAGAATATTTTTTTCAAGAATCCCTCGAACAAGTCACGAACAGATCCCCTTCTCCAAACAGGACACCACCAACTAGAGCCTCCTGTATTTTCCTTAGGGATTGAGAATAGCATGAATTGTGGGCTCTGCCTTAGGGTTTGGAAGAGGAAAGGAGATGGAGAGGAACAGAGGGAGGAGAAGAACTTTTCTTCTCTGTGCGTTTTTTTCCAGAGAGAACTCTTTTTCTCAATGTTTTCCAAGAAGAAGATGAATCTCATCTACTACTTCTCTCACACAACCCACGTATATGGCCAAGAGAAATTAGGGAGAGGGAGTTGTAACTTTCTCCCTTTAATTATTAATATGAATTTAAAAAATTTAATTAATAATAATCATACATATAATAACAACCTTATTATAGTATATAAACTATATGTTATATCTCATATAACACATAATCTATAGTCACATATTGTATCAAATATAATATGGCCTATGGATGTATTTTCTCTCGAAAATACATGACATTTACTACAAATCACATTTATATTAAATTCATTTATATGAATCTCATTCATATAATTAATATTTGAATCATATTCAAATATTCAATTCCTTTCAACTTATTTATGGTATTTAATATAAATCATACTTATATTAAATTTAATTACATGAATCTCATTCATATAATTAGTATTTGAATCATATTCAAATTCTACTCATATTACCTTATATTATAATGTTCAAATAGATTATATTAATTATATCTCATATATAATTAATAAAATTAATTATATCATATATAATTAATAAAATTAATTATATCATATATAATTAATTCTCTCAATTAATTTGAACACTTCAAATTAATCCAAAATTAATTCTCAACTAAATCCCCGTTGAGCTACCGAGGGGACCATATTGACCTGTAGATTGAAGCTCCAATGGTACTCGAACAATTAATTAAACTCTTTAATTAAAATACCCAACATCTGTTAACTGTCGGTCATTCCACTAAAGATCGACAGTTGCACTCTTCGCACTATAGATAAATTTCTGTTTTGGATATAACTAATCAACAGTGCGATGACCCTTCACAAATTGCTCGTAAGTACAGTTGGGTCAAAATTACCATTTTGTCCCTGTAGTTACATCTAACATCTTAAGTACCAATGATCCCTCTAATGAACAATTAATCATATTCCAACTATGAACAAGTCCCTCGGGGCTAGGAGAGGGTGTGGCCACTATGTTCAAGATTCAGAATCAGCCCTTGAGGGAGTTATTTATCTACTTGCCCTTGCATCGGGGAAGGAGTGAATTTCGTCTCGTGTAGCTTTCTTCCCAGCTTCCCAGTCAGACGAATCTCCAAAATGGTATGCTTTTTGAGTTGACAATCTGGTGACTCTCACCTATAAAAATCAAAGGATCACCTTCATGCATAAGAGTTCACAACTCACTCAGGATTCAGGTCATGTCACCTACGGTCATCCTAGTGAAATGTAAGTCTCTATTATTAACGACGTTATATAAAGAGACTAATCATTTCGTGGTCCGGTTTTATATAAACTCTTTGCATAGGATACCCCCGCTCACATGTCTCCACATGAATGATCAGGATCAGATCATTTGTAGCACTTTACAACACTTGTAACTGAAGGAACTCGTTTTGCAGAGTTCCTTGAGCGGAAGCGGATCGTCCAAGTTCCATTTTGATTGAAATAGAAAATTTACAGTAAAAATTTCCAATAGTAAATTACAACATGTTTTTTTATAAAGAAAAAGGTTCAAGAGATATTACCTTTGAAGAACTTTTCTTCTTGTGAATCCCTCGAATGTTCATGAACCTCAAACTCAGCAACAAACTTGAAGACCTTCTTCAAGAACCTGTGAGCGGAAGTAAGATCTTTCCAAGCCCATTGTGAAAGAATTAAATGCATTCACAAACATACAAGAACAGTTATACATCGTAAACAAAATTACAGCATGCTTTCTTAATCAAATACAAAAGGAATGAGAGACATACCTTTTGAAGGACTCTTCTTCTGTTAATCTCTCGCTCTCATGATCAATCTACCAGCAATCGTCTAGCAATCACGAACTGTCTGATCTATGGGCAGCAACCTCTCGACACAACCATTCGGCAACCTTGGTATTCTCAGAGTGAGAATCCAAGAGGTGTGGGCGTTGTGTGAATTTAGTAGAGGGAATGAGGGAAAAAATGATCAAACTACACGATCAAGTAAGTAGGAGAATGGTTTTGTCAATCGCATAGACAGAGAGTATTTGATCGTTTAGTACCTCGCTCAATCGTTTACATGATTGTTTAGTCTCTCGCTAGATTGTTTATACGATCGTTTAGTCTCTCGCTAGATTGTTTAGTCTCTTGTGAGGGCTATCGTGTAGTCTCTCGAGAGTAAACGATTAGTGAATCTGATTATGAAGTGATGTTCCATAAAATGAAAACACTTTTCATTTTATCCTTCAGTTATTCAAAACTGAACATAACCTCTCATTTGCATGGTTAAAGGAGAAACTAAATAACCAACTAAAAAATTATCTCATGATTGTTTTTATTATAAATAAATATGATAACCAACTTATCATATTATAATTATAACCTATAGTTTTAATATCACATCATATGTAATATTTAAACCATAGTTCTTTTCTCCTTTATTTAATATAAATCATATTTATATCAAATTCCTCTAATTAATGTATCTTATACATCAAATTAGTTATATCACATATAATTGAATCAATTTAATTATATCATATATAATCAAATTTCCTCTTGTTAATTTGAACACTTCAAACTAACCCAAAAAGTGATTCTCAACTTGAATCCATTGAGCTATCAGGAGGACCTTATGGACCTGTAGCTTGAAGCTCCAACAGATCGACAGCTGCACTTTTCTCACTACAAATATATTTTTGTGTCTATTAGATATAACCAATCAACAGTACGATAACCCTTCATATATCGCTCGTAAGTACAGTTGGGTCAATTTACCGTTTTTCCCCTATAGTTACATCTAACTCCTTAAGTACCACTGATTCCTCTAGTGAACAATACATCATAGTCCTACTATGAGTGAAAACCTTTCGGGCCATGAGAAAGTGTGTGGTGCTACATTTTTCAAGCCTTGGAATCAGCCCTTATACTTCGGGGAAGGAGTGAATTACATCTTGTGTAGCTGAGTTTTCGACTCCCTAATCAGACGAATCCCTAAAGTGGTAGGTTTGAATCGACAAACTGGCCATTTGCACCCATGCAAATCAAAGGACCGCCCTCATAGGCAGAATTTCTCAACTCACTCAGAATTAAGGTCATGTTACCTATGGTCATCCGAGTGAAATGAAAGTCTCTGTCATGAACGGCTTTATATAACGAGACTAAACATTTCGTGATCCGGTCTTATACAAACTTCTTTGTATAGGACACCCCCGCTCGCATGTCTCCACATGAATGATCAGAATTAGATCATCTGTAGCACTTTACAATACTTGTAACATCTACAAAGTGGGTCGTATCCGTAGTGTCATCAGGATAAGGTTTCTCTCCTTTATCCATATACTACAGACCATTTAGGTTATCACTTAAGGCATAATCTACTTGTATGTCTCCACATATATGCTTAAGTTACAACAATAACCAGAGATCTTAGTTTATTGGTTTACGGTTAATGCAACTAAAATATCTCATATTTTATAGACAACTGTGAAGAAAATATCTCATATTATTACATCAAAAGTGTTTGTTTATACAAGTGTTTACAAACTATAGGACCCTACGAGATTTAGGGCATTAACTCCAACACGATATTATAGAAACTCTTTGTATAGGATACCCCCGCTCACATATCTCCACATGAATGATCAGGATCAGATCATTTGTAGCAGTTTACAATACTTGTAACACCTACAAAGTGGCCCGTATCCGTAGTATCACTAGAATAAGGTACCTAGCCTTATCCATCTACTACAGACCGTTTATGTTATTATTTAAACAAGGTCCACTTGTATGTCTCTACATACTTGTTTAAATTTCATGAAATAACCTCAGATCTTAGTTTATTGGATTGAGTATATGCTTATAAAATAACACTTATTTTATTAATAACAATATGTTTATACAAAGTTTACAAACTACGAGATTACAAAAGATTTAGGGCACCAATCCTAACAGTTCAAGCCTTGGAATCAACCCTTAATGGAGCAATTTCTCTACTTAGTCTAATTACAGATAAAGAGTGAATTATTTTTGGGAAGATTTGTTCCCAGCTCCCCAATCAGACGAAACCCCAAGATGGTAGGAATATTGAGTCGGTGATACAAGCCACTCTCACCCATGTAGATCAAAAGACTGCCTTCTTAGACAAGAGTTCACAACTCACTTAGGATTTCAGGTCAAGCCTCCTATGGTCATCCTGGTGAAATGAAGGGTCTCCTCTATCAATAGTGTTATATTGAAGGATATTCATTTCGTGGTCTAGTCTTATACAAATTTTTTCGTATAAAACACACCTCGCATGTCTCCATATGAGTGATCAGGATCAGATCATTTGTAGCACTTTACAACAATTGTAACAACTATAAAGCAGGTCGTATTCGTAGTAGAAGTAGGATAAGGTACTCAACTTTATCCATTTACTACAAATCGTTAAGGTTATCACTTAAACATGATCTACCTGTATGTCTCCACATACATGTTTAAGTTACAGAAGACAACCTTGGATCTTATTAAATTGGTTTTTGTGGGTTAATGCTACTAAATTTCAAATAAAATACCTCTTATTTTATTAGATAAATAAATTATTTGCATAATACAATTATAAACTACAAGACCCACGAGATTTAGGACATCAATCCCAAAAATCTCCTACTTATCATAAAACTAGTCAGGTATACATTTTAAAAGTCAAAACTATTACAACAGTACATGAAAATAAGAAACTAAGGCATACAGTATCCGCCCAATACAAAATTTCCCATTTGTCCTAAACTAGATGCAGCCTCTCGTAGACCCATACTCTTTAGGTGATGCTCAAACACCTTAGGCATGAAAGCCTTTGTAAACAGATCAGCAATATTATGCGCCTAAGCTATCTGTGTGATGATCACGTCCCTTCAATGCACAATTTCTCGTATCAGGTGATACTTGCAGTCAATATGCTTTCCACGCTTATGACTTATAGGCTTCAATGAGGCAGGGTAAAAGCTTGAAGGAAATCTAAATAGACATGTGAGCAGAAGCAGATCGTTCCAAATCCCATTGAGAATAAACATAAACAATTACAGTCCACACAGAAACGATTATGCATAATCAGAAATTACAACAGTCTACTTGATATGAAGATACAAAGGATAGAGTATGCAAACCTCTGAAGAACTCTTCTTCACGTATCCCTCGATCGTTCAGCAACTCGTTCAACAACATGAACTCAAACGCAACGATCAGAACTCGATCTCAACGAACGTCTGAATGAACCTCGATCCAGATCGAGTCCAACTCAATCCTTGAATAGAACTAGAACACCACCACAATGGTTACCTTGGTATTCTCGATGTGAGAATCCAGGAGTTGTGGGCTCTGTATGATATTGAATTGAGGAAAATAGAAGGTAAACGAACGAGTAGACGATCGAGTAAGTAGGAGATGAATTATGTCTATCGTATAGACAAAATATTCGATCATTTAGTAAACAAAAGCCTATCATATAGATTTTGCTACTCGATCGTGTAGCAACGATTAAGTGAATAACTATCGTACAATAAACTCGTAGCTCGATCTTGTATGTTCTCTCTTAGTAAGACCTTTGTACTTGATAGCCTTCTTGTGTGAGATTAATCAGAGTGAATCATCAATTTAATTTTAGAAAACTATTTTCCTTTTTATCTCACAGTTACCATAAAACTTCCAATAACCTCCCACTCAATTCAGTTATTAGAGAAAAGGAATAATTAATTATCATATAATTAATATGTTATAAATAAATATAATAACCAACTTATCATATTATATTTATAACCTATAGTTTTAATATTTCATCATATGAAACATATAAACCATAGCTCTTTTTCTATTTTATGGTATTTAATATAAATCATATTTATATTAATTCCTCCAATGATAATGTGTAAAATACATTGTATCAATTATATCACATATAATTGAATTTCCTTTTGTTAATTTGAACTCTTCAAATTAACCCAAAATCTGATTCTCAACTTGAACCCATTGAACTACCAAGGGAACTTCATGGATCTGTAGCTTAAAGCTTCAACGATACATAAATAACTGATTAGACTCTTTAATCACGAAAACCACCATCCATTAACTGTTAGTCACTCCACTAAAGGCCAACAACTGCACTATTCGCACTACAGATATATTTTTGTGTCCATATGACCAATCAACTGTGCGATGACCCTTCACAAATCGCTCGTAAGTACAACTGGGCCAATTCACTATTCTATCCCCGTGTAGTTACATCTAACTTCTTAAGTACCACTGATTTCTCTAATGAACAATAAGTCATATTTCTACTATGACTAAGTCTTCTCAGGCTAGGAGAGGGTGTGGCCACTATGTTTCAAGACCTAGAATCAGCTCTTAAGGGAGCAATTTATCTACTTACCCTACTTCAGAGAAGGAGTGAATTTCATCTTATGTAGCTGAGTTCCCAATTCCCCAATTAGACAAATCCCCAAAATGGTAGGCTTGTTGAGTTGGCAATCTAGCCATTCTCACCTATACAAATCAAAGGACCGCCCTCATAGACAGGAGTTCCCAACTCATTCAAAATTAAGGTCATGTCACCTATGGTCATTTTAGTGAAATGTAAGTCTCAATTATCAACGGTGTTATATAAAGAGACTAATCATCTCATGGTCCGGTCTTATATAAACTCTTTGTATAGGATACACCCACTCGCATGTCTCCATATGAATGGTTAGGATCAGACCATTTGTAGCACTTTACAACACTTGTAACACCTACAAAGCAGGTCGTATCCATAGTGTCAACAAGATAAGGTATCCCTCCTTTATCCATCTACTACAGACTATTTAGGTTATTACTTAAGACATGATCCACTTGTTTGTCTCCACATACATGCTTAAGTTACATAAAATAATCATGGATCGAAGTTTATTGGATTTGAGTAAATGCTCATAAAATAACATTTATTTTATTAATAACAATATATTTACAAAATGTTTACAAACTACAAGACCACCGGGAGAATAAGGAAACCAATCTCAACAAAGTTGTCATAGGGTAATCAGTTACTCTGAGTCAATCTCAACTAATAATTACACTAGAATAACTCTTATTCCTATAATTATTAGTCACTATTATTTAGTCCAGAAAATATTAACTTGCTTAACATTTTCTTATAAGTGTAACCCCTCATTTTAGATTCTAGGATTATGCCCTAATGAGCCAACCATAGGGAAAAACCAATTGAAGCAAAAACTAAAGCAATCCTATCCATTTCTGGAGTTTGAGTAAAAATTCATTTAAATGTCATCTGTAGGGGGACACAAGCAAAGGTGTCTCGAGGTTGAGCATGAAAGATTACTTCAAACTAATGAAGCAGACTGTGGGATGTTTTGACACACTTTCCTCTCCCACTTACTATAAACACATTCTCCATTCACCTTGTTATTGACCTATGCAAACACCATTCATAGGGGGACACAAGCAAATGTGCCTAAAGACCAAGCATAAATCTCATGATGCGAATTTTTTAGGATAAATGTGAAAGGAAAAATGAACTATCGTATATTCCATTTTCCTTCTATTGAATAATTTACCTATAGTTGATAGACTTAAAAAATTCGGCTAACAATTCTACTGAGTGTTTGTTAAATTTGTCCAAAGTAGCATTTACGTTGGATAGTTTCACAATGTTGATTTATGTTCATTAAACATTTTAAAGAACATGACTCACTCATTGCATGCTTGTAATAAATTTACAAAATTCATCTTGGTCAGTTCCCAGGTAAAGGTGTTCCGCTTCCGTCAGCTTAAATAATCCAACCTAGAAAGAATTATCCTTAGAAAAAGGTCTCATATAGATACATTTGTTATAAATTTAATCTTTTATTCAAAACTTCAATTTAATCTTATTAAACTGAAATAAAAGATTAAGCATATTTTTTAATCGAATTAGAAAATTATTAAACATAGATCTAATTATGAAATCAAAATTTTAAACTATTTAAAAAAAAAAAACTATGTTAGTATGCAATTCATTTTCCATCACATTACATACATAAAGATGTTATATAAAAGTGATGAAAAAAAAAATATATATATATATTCATACATAACAATTATAATATAAATAATGCATAAACATGCTTAATATATTTGCAATCTTATAATATAACATTTATATTTAAAAAAAATGATACATGAACATATGTATATCCTGTGGTGGGATTTTTCTATATGACATACATTATGACATATATATATATATACATTAAATGCATAAATAAAAGCATCAATTTGGATCGAGATTGACTTCCTAAATCTTTAATTAAATTAATATACCTATTATATTAATTTAATTTAACAAAAAATAAAACTAAATTATTACAAAAAGAACTGAAGAAACCCGCTTGAGTCGAACCGCAGGGAGCCAAACCCTCAAACCGAAAGTTGAAACGCGTGCGCCTCTTCAAATCCAGAGCATCACAACGGTCTTTGCCAGTGTTGCGATGCTGGCATCTTTTCAGTGCTTACCGTTATGTCGCTTGCAGCGTCATGACGCTCTGCGCAGTGTTGCAACACTGCGGCTGGAGTGTTACAATGCTAAGGCTTTTGTAAGGTAGAATGCTAGCAGTTCTTCGTTCATTCATCCGAAATTCTTGATTCTTGCTCCATTTCCACCAAATGGAAATCGAAAAAATGTTACGAACAACCTAAACTAGATATATAGGCTCGATAGAAAACAAAAATTTTCCAAAACAATGGGCCTTTACATATCGAATAAAAAAAGGAAAAAAAACTAAAACCAATCCCGAAAACATCCGAATGAGCAAACCATATTCAACATACTTCTATGCAAAATCTAAATCCCATAATTACTCTTGTAATTCGTACGAACATTAAAACTAGGATAGAAACACTTGCTTTGATACCATTTAATAGGATACGCGAGTAACGGTTTTGGAAGTGATCGCGTCCTAATTCTCATTTTATGTAACATAAAGAAATTATAAAAGACGGAAACAAGATATACAAGATCCATTAAGCATATATTTGTGTAGAAATTAAATAGGAAAAAAATATTCAAAAGTCGCATATCGTTGAAGATTAATCTCTTCTTAATTCTTCTTTGGAACCCGAACACAATGAACACTTTGATCGTAAGAACATAGCAATCAATTGAACAACACCATGCAGAAACCTCATTATTCTCGAGGTAGAGAATTAATGAGAGTTGTGGGAAGATTAATTTGAAAAAATAATTTGAAGAAAATAATTTGAGAGAACAAGCAACATCACAAGCCCGCCAAAATCTACACTTTTTAGCTGTATTTATAAGTAGGCGAAAGGAAGATAAAAGAATAAATTCATTCATCTTCCATATGCCAGTTAATGAGAGAATATGAAGAGAAAAGGTTATTTAAAACCAATTCTCTAATTTAAAAAAGCATTTAATCAAACAAAAAAATCTTTAATTAATTAATATATAAAAACAATTGAAGGTGTACAGCGAAATGCAGGGATGGGTCCCAATTTTTTTTTTTTTTACAGAATTTATAAAAATTATAGAATTAAAAGAAAGATTATGTATTTAATTTAAACCTATAGCATACTTTTCTAAAGAAAAAGAGAAAGAAAAAAAAATACCTTTGAAGAACGAATTTCTTTAAGAACTCCCTCGATCAAGATCACGATCTGGAAACCCAATCGGGATATCACCAAACTAGAACCTCCTGTATTCTCTTTAGGATTTGAGAATGGCCAAAGGTATGGGCTCTGCCTTAGGTTTGGAAGAGGAAAAGAGATGGAGAGGATAACATATAACCTATAGTTTTATATTACATCAAATACAACATAACCTATAGTATTATTTTCTCTCAACAATACATGACATTTAATATAAATTACCTTTATATTAAATCACTTATATGAATCTCATCATATAATTAATATTTGAATCATATTCAAATATTTAATTCCTCTCAACTTATTTATGGTATTTAATATAAATCATATTTATATTAAATTTAATTACATGAATCTCATTCATATTAGTAGTATTTGAATCATATTCAAATTCCTCTCATATTACCTTATATTATAATGTATCAAATACATTATATTAATTATATCACATACATAATTAATTTAATTGATTATATCATATATAACTAATTCCCTCAATTAATTTGAACACTTCAAATTAATCAAAAATTAATTCTAAATTAAATCCCTGTTGAGCTACAGAGGAGACCTTATGGACCTGTAGATTGAAGCTCTAATGGTACTCAGATAATTAATTAAACTCTTTAATTAAATTATCCAACATCCGTTAACTGTCGACATTCTACTAAAGATTAACAGCTGCACTCTCGCACTACAGATAAATTTCTGTGTCCACTAGATATAACCAATCAATAGTGTGATGACCTTTCACAAATTGCTCGTAAGTATAGTTGAGCCAAAATTACCATTTTGCCCCTCTAGTTACATCTAACTCCTCGAGTACCACAAATCTTTCTAATGAACATTAAGTCATAGTCCAACTATGACAAAGTCCCTCTCGGGTCAGAGAGAGAGTGTGGCCAGTATGTTCAGGCTGCGGAATCAGCCCTTAAGGGAGCAATTTATCTACTTGCCCCATCATCGGGGAATGAGTGATTTCTATTTTGTGCAGCTGTGTTCCCAGCTCCCCAGTCAGACGAAACCCCAAAAAGTAGGCTTATTGAGTTGGTAATCTAGCCACTCTCACCCATACAAATCAAATGACCGCCTTCATGAGCAGGAGTTCATAACTCATTCAGGATTCAGGTCATGTCACCTATGGTCATCTTAGTGAAATGTAAGTCTCTATTATTAACGGTGTTATATAAAGAGACTAATCATTCCGTGGCCCAATCTTATATAAACTCTTTGTATAAGATACCCCGTGCACATGTCTCTTCATGAATAATTAGGATCAGATCATTTGTAGCACTTTACAACACTTATAACACTTACAAAGGAGGTCATATCCGTAGTATCACTAGGATAAGGTACTCAGCCTTATCCATCTACTATAGAACGTTTAGGTTATTATTTAAACAAGATCCACATGTATGTCTCTACATACTTGTTTAAATTACATAAAATAACCTAGGATCTTTAGTTTATTGAATTGAGTGTATGCTCAAAAAATAACAATCATTTTATTAATAACAACTTGTTTATACAAAGTTTACAAACTATGAGAATACAAGAGATTTAGGACACCAACCCCAACAATACATTATCTCATTTAATCAACAAAATTTAATATGAATAAAATTCATAGTAATATTTGAATCATATTTAAATAATTATTTTTCTCTCAAATAAATATTTATATTATAATGTATCATATACGTTATATGATATTTGATAATTATATCTTATAGAATCAATTCCCTTTATTAATTTGAACAATTCAAATTAATCCAAATTAATTCGATACTCACTTATCCCAAATGAGCTAACGAGGAGATCTTATGGACCTATAATTTGAAGCTCCATTAGTACTCAATTAATTAATCAAACTCTTTGATTAAGTTAATCAACTTCCATTAACTATCGGTCACTTTATTAAAGACCGACAACTGCACTCTTTGCACTAGAAATATATTTATGTATCTATTGAATATAACCAATCAACAGTGCGTCGACCCTTTAGAAATTGCTCATAAGTACAATTAGACCAAAATTACCATTTTGTCCCTATAGTTACATCTACTTTCTTAAGTACCATTGACCCCTCTAATGAACAATAAGTTATAGTCCAACTATAACCTAACCCCTCTCGGACCAAAAAAAGGTGTTACACCACATTGTTCAAGCTTCGAAATCAACCCTTAAGGGAGCAATTTCTCTACATTCTCTAACTATAGAGAAGGAATGAATTTCTTCTTAGTTGTGTTCCCAACTCCCTAATCAGACAAATCCCCGAAATGTAGACATATTGGGTTGGCGAAACTGGCGACTCTCACCCATGCAAATAAAAAAGACCGCCTTCATAGGTAGGAGTTCATACCTCACTTATGATTTAGGTTAGGTTATCTCTTTTAACAACGGTGTTATGTAGAGTTACTATTCATTTCGTGGTTCGGTCTTATACAAACTCTTTGTATAAAATACCCCGCTCCTATGTCTCTACATGAATAATGAGGATCATATCATTGTAGCATTTTACAACAATTGTAACATCTACAAAGTGGGTCGTATTCCTAGTGTTACCAAGATAAGGTACCCAGCCTTGTCCATCTACTACAGACCATTTAGGTTATCACTTAAACATGATCTATCTGTATGTCTCCACATACATGTTTAAGTTACAAAAGATAACCCTAGATCTTAGTTTATTGGTTTTTGTGAGTTACTGCAACTAAATGTCAAATAAAGTACCTCTTATTTTATTAGATAAATGAAGTATTTGTACAAATCAATTACAAATTACAAAACCCACGACATTTAGGGCATCGACCCCAACACTATACGTAAACTAGAATACTAGATTTACCTTTGAAATTAAAAAAAAAATTGTAAATTATATTTTAAAAGTATATTACAACTTAATGTGTATTGAAAATGACTAATATAAGAATAAGAGTTAAAATGAAAATTTTAAAAGAATAAGTAAAATTGTAGAGTTTTTGGATATTCAAATCAACCATTTATGATTGGAATCTCATTCTTTCTCCTTCCCTCTTCCCTTTCTTCCTCCTCCCTCTCTTTTTCTTCTTTTCGATGGCGTGAGTTGCAGGCGGCTGACAATGGGAGACGAATAGCATGAGGCAAATTGACGTTGGGAGGCGAGCAGATTTGGTCTGAGCGTAGCGTGAGTAGTTGGGGCGCAGGGCAAAAAGATCTGGTTGACGGCGCAAGGTAAAAAGATCTGTTGACGGCATGGGTTGAAGATCTGATTGAGGCACGGGGCGAGAAGATCCGACCGACAAGCGGGTTTTGGACGAGATGAAGATGACAATGGAGAGAAGAAGAGATGAAGATGGAAAGGGTTCTTAGACACACAAATCAAGGAATAAATGTACATATATATACTTGATATATATAATCGTTTATTTTATATAAATGATGATGCTTTTTATATTTAGATTTCTTGTTTTATGATATATATACACTTATATATATTCTATGCTGAATATTAAATCCATCTGTGATTTATATACTGTGGTAAATATTTTTGTTTGTTTTCTACTCCTTTGAATTTATGATATATACTGTGATATGGATGAAGATATACACTGTGATTTATATTGTACTGTCACATGGATACGATTATATCGAAATTTTTGAATGGTACAACAATCTATTTGAGTACATTTATATTTCACATATTGGTTCGAATATTTGCAAGCATTTAATATAATGTTCTAAGGTATATTTAAAAATAACTATGAATTCGTAAAAAAAAAACCAACAAGTTGCCATGAAACCAAGTATTTGAGTACATATCAAATACATTTACCAGTATATTTCATATATTTGTTAGAACATTTCCAAATAAACATGGAATATTACATATTAAATGTAATAAAATCAACATGAAAAACAAAATGAAAAATAAAATCATATTAAATGTCATTTTCTCTCCCCAAATGAAAATGGAAAAAAAATTATATTAAATACAATTTTCTCCGTCCAACTAAAAATGGAAAAAAATAATATTAAATACATTTTCTCTCTCCATAATAAATGTATATCTCGAAGAGAACTTCGAAAATAGAGAAATATATATATAAAAATATAAAATTAACATAAATAAATGGAAAGAGTGTAAAACGGTCCAAAATTAACATAAAAAACTTCTTTAAAAAAAATTCAAATTTAAAGGCCTTTATGTAGTGTGGCCCAAAGATGACTTTTTATTTAAAAATCTCTTTTTTAATTAATTGGAAGGGACCAAAAATGGTGTCTACAAAATAAACAACTTCCAAAATACCTTCTCAAAAATAATAGGAAGATTTTCTTGAAACATTAAAGTAGGAACCACATCCAATATGTGTTAGATTCTTGTGCTCTACTCTCCCATTTTGTTACAGATTCCCCACACATGACACACGTGTCCGAAATTAAAAAAATAAAAAAATAAAAAAAAAAAAACTCCTAAATTAAATACATACATGTGGAATAATAAGCAAATTATCAAATATATCCAGAAGCTGACTAAATTAAAATTTTCACACAACCAACAAGTAAATACAATATAGATTAATTAATTAGTCTATTGACATTAAAGTAGTTTTTTGTGATATTGTGTAATTTTTGCGACTCGTGGACAAATATGCAATGAGATATTTTATTCTTGTCAAATGAAAAATCGTCATCCATGCAGACCTGCCATCCCTTTGTAAAAATAAAAATTTAAATTCAGTAATTTCACAACGGTATCAATTTATACCATTTTCGTTTATATAAATATTATAGGAAAACTTATAGTTTTATCGATTAAACCCCTAAAATTACATAAGCGAATCAATTTAGTAAGATTTTTCTTTAAAATATTCATGTATTAATTTAGAAAATTATAAAAACCACCATTGAAATATAATGATAATGGTAAGAATTGAGTTTTAAATTTATTCAAGTGTTAAAATTATATTCTCAAGCTTACAAAATTACAAAAGTTGTAAATTTGTATAAGTTTGATTGTTTAATTTTTATCACTGGAATCCAAATTCTACGACTATTATAAGTTTAAGGGTTCAAATTGAATCTCAAGTTTATACGGGGATGGTTTTTGTCATTTGCCCTATTGATTTTAATCCCCCTATTTTATTAATGTGACATTTGAAGAAGACTACACACATCTAAGAATTGTTGTATTTATGATTTTGAAAGTCAAACTTAATAATGAATCTAAATTAACTCACTTATAACAATAGTTTAATTATATGTCTCACAAAATATTTTTAAAACAAATTCTAAAAGAGTGTATTTAATACACTCAAAAAAATTCAAGATTTTCGGTATAAGAAAAAGGGTATTTTTCGTTTTTTAGTAACTTTCCTATATAAAATATGACACATATATTAGAATAGTTAGCAAAGTAAATGGAATATACACTCTTTTTCAAAGTAATTTTCAAAATTAAACGTTGGTCATTATTGGAAAATAAAAGACTTGATGAGAAAAAGAAAGTTCAAACCCCAAGCACTACTATCTTACCTTTTCTAGAAGACCCTTTTTCCTCTTTTTTTTTTTTTTTTTTTTCTGTTTTCAAGAAATTCTTTTTTAGAAATAAATATATTAATTAATTATTGCCTCTTCATTAAAAAAAAAAAAAAATCCAAATTTATACTAGGATAGAATAGAACTAAAATTCCAGATAATATAGAATCAAGATTTAAAAAAAAAAAAGTAAAATAAGATAAAATCGATCGTTTGAAGAGACGAAAGAAACATCAATCAAATCAAATATGTAATCATTGGAATAATCGTTGAAGATTCAAATACTTGTATCTTAGCTTATTTGGGATTAAGAAACTCATATCTTAATTTTAGTAGGACAAAAGATAGACTCTAAATCAAATCTCCTATAAATACATCATTATGATTTCATATGAGATATCTTAGGTTTCTATTTTTTCTCAGTTCTATAATTTTTATATTGACTTAGGTATCTCTAGAGGTTAGGTGCATAAACTACCAATATTACATTCAAACGGCAATTGACATATATTCATTTATTTAAAGTCAAATGTTTAAATTTTTAATCTTTTATGTTAAAAGTTGAAGTGAAACTAATATGAATGTGTGAAACAGGAAAGAAAATAAACACACATGAATTTAAAGACTTAGAAGACTAATTTGTGAGAGAACTTTTTAGATGGCTTGTTGAATGAAATAAGAAGCCATCATCATTTGCTTTTCTAGAAGATCCAATTTTCTTTGTAATCTTAGTTGGCTATTGTCTTTCTAGAAGGCCTTCTTTTCTTTTACATTATGGATTTCCTCCTAATTAGTACACTGTAGATCTAAATATTTTACCCATTAAATTAATTTCAATTCAAAATCCTTTTCAAAAATAATAATAATAAAAAATAGTGAAATCCTTTAAAAGAAAAAAAGGTCAAAATAAAATGCGTTTGCTGGGAGTCGAACCCAGGTCTATTGCTTGGAAGGCAATTGTCCTAACCGTTGGACTACAATTTTTAAATTTCTTTAAGAATGAACTATTACAAATTAATACATGAATTATAGAAAAGACAAAAAGCTAAATATATATATATATATTTTGGTGTAATAAAATAACATTAAAAAGAACAAGGTGAATGGATATTTCCACTATAGTGTAAAGTTCTAAACAAAATATATAAAACAAATCCCCGATATAGACAAGTAATGCTTGGCGTGCTAATTTAAATATTCCTTTTATATATACATATAAAAGAATTGATATTTCCATTAAAATTACAATTTTTATTTTTTTTGTTCAAAATTATATACAATTTTTAACATAAATTTGGTTACTGATTAATTAGTTTCTTGTAATTTAACACTTTTAAATTATGTTATTTCTATTCATTATAAGATACTAATGATAAGGTTATGGGATATGAGAATCAACAAAAAAAAAAAAAAAAAAAAAAAAAAAAAAAAGAAATAGATGATAGATTAAATCACATAAAGAGATTTTTTTTTCTTTAAAAAAAATCCCTCTCCACATTTCTAAAAGTTATTATTGGACAATTTGATTTATACTTTTTTGGATGGCTTAAATCATTCTCCATATTTTATTAAGTATGATATTATATCAAGTTATCATCAATCGTATTTAATATTAATCACTACTAATAAGAAAATGTTGAAACACGAAGGTATGAATGGAAGCTTTTATTTATTAAGGAAATAACAATTATACTTTTTTTTTCGTAACTTCTTATTTTTTATAACGGGGAATGACTAGGTGTAGTCTAAGTTGTACCTATTCCTGTATTCCTCATTTATTTTATTCACTTAAAAAGAATTAAAAAAATTGTGTCATGTAATACAATTTGATTGGATGTTGGACGAGTCCTACAAGGATAGGTGCAGTCTAATTATACTTAATCTTTTTTTTTTTTTCTTTATTAACATATATAATACCATCCAATTGTTGAGTTGACATTTAAACTTTAACAGTGTGAATGATAAGAAAATAGAAAGTTAAAATGGATGACTGATATGATGGTATTTAGGGAAGAATATTGGAAGGCATATCTTATTTTATTTTATTTTTGAATTTTTTCTCATGGGTTGAGGGTTTGGCCAATTATGTGGCTATTGGCCTATTTTTGTAGTAATGGAAATGCTATAGTGTTGGTCAAGGTCTTCTCAATTATATGGCCTTTAAAAAAATAAATAAATAAATAATTATATTTCAAAGTTTTTTAACTTTTTTGAGAGTTGCTTTCAATGTCTTCTGACAATGTTCTTAACAAAAGAAAAAAAAATGAGTGGGAAAAGTTTGATTGTGGAGACTTCCTTTTCATTAGATTGGAATCTTCTCTTATTGCTCATTATTCCATAGCCTTATTTGAAAAGTTCAAATATTTTATTTCAAGACTTTCAACTATGGATAGTAATTAAACCTTAGCCCCATGTATATGTCATTATATAATTAACCCACGTCCTCAATTATGACATTGCCATAGCTTGTAATATGTTACACAAATACTAAACTTTTATGATGGTTCACTTTATTAGGTTATTTAAAATGAATTAAACTAACTATGGCTGAAAATTATTTTTAATTAAATTATATATATATTTGTCTCACTTTAAATAAAATAAAAAAAATAGAAATTAGTAGTTGTTATTCAACATGCTCAATAAAAGGTTTGTATTTTAGAAAATAAATCAAAACCATTTTGGTCTCTAGGTTTTGGGTCGATTTGCAAAATGTTACACTTTTAGTACTTAAGTTTTTAGTTTGACTTCAGTTTACTCCATAAATTTCGACTTTATAATGTTATAGTTGAGATACGAGTTTTTTTTATTCAATTTAGTCTCTAAGTTTCAAGATTTATACTTTTAACCTCAATTTTTTAATTAAATACTCTAGTCGATCTTTTAAGTTAAATGTTTGTTACTTAATTTAACATCATTAAAATGATTATAATTAATTAAATTTTACTATTTTTTAATCAAGATTAAAAATTTACTTAAAATTAGTTCATAGACATTAAAGTCAAAGAACTAAGGAACTTAGGCTACTGAGTTGAGTTCTGAAGTCTCGAGTTAATATATATATATGTGTGTGGAGTTAAAATTATTGGATTGATGCCCTAAATCTCGTGGGTCTTGTAGTTTATAATTGTAATGTACAAATAATTTATTTATCTAATAAAATAAGAGGTATTTTATTTGACATTTAGTAGCATTAACCCACAAAACGAATAAACTAAGATTCAAGGTTATCTTCTGTACCTTAAATATGTATGTAGAGACATACAAGTGGATCATATTTAAGAGATAACCCAAATGGTCTGTAGTAGATAGTTATGGCTAGGTACCTTATCCTGGTGATACTACGAACACGGCCCACGTTGTAGTTGTTATAATTGTTGTAAAGTGCTACAAAAATGATCTGATCCTGATCATTTATGTGGAAGCATGTGGCAGGGGTGTTCTATATAAATAGTTTGTATAAGACCAAACCACGGAATGAATAGTCTCGTTATATAACACCGTTAATAAAAAGAGACTTACATTTCACTAGGATGACCATAGATAACTTGACCTGAATTTTGAATGAGTTGTGAACGACAATTAATGGAAATTGGTTAATTTAATTAAATAGTTTAATTAATTAATCAAGTACCATTGGAGTTTCAAATCTATAAGTCTATAAGGTTCCCTCGGTAGCTTAACTGGGATTATTGAGAATCGAATTAATTTTGGATGAATTTGAATTGTTCAAATTAATTGAGAGAAGTAATTATATATGATATAATTAATATAATGTATTTTATACATTATAATATAAACTTTTATTTGAGAGAAAATAAATATTTGAACATGATTCAAATATTATTTATATGAATATGATTCAAATAAATAAATAGGTTAAATTTAATATGAATTTGATTCATATTGAATACTATATGTTGAGAGAATATTAAACTATATTTGTATGATATATAATATAATATAAACTATAAGTTATATGTTATATGTTATATTAGATATAACAAAAAGTTTGAAATATGTTATATATAGTAAATTAGTTATTATATAAATATATATTATTTAAATTAAAAAAATAGTTTTTTAATTTTTATTATTTAAATTTTGAATTTAATTAAGACATAACTCCCTCCCCTATTTCTCTCAATTTTTAATCATAGGAGTGGGAATTTTTTTTTAGAGATCTCCTTTATCTCCTTCTTCTCCTTCGTTTTACAAAAAAAATAATAATAATAATAATAATAATAATAAAAATAATAATAAAAAAAATACATAACAAGTTCTGCAAGTTTCTTCCTCTAAAAAGTCTCTCTTTTCCCTCTACCAAAATTATCACGAAGCCCATTCCTCTCATGGATTCTCAACCCAAAGGAGAATATCAAGGTTGCTTTTATGGCGGTATTCAAAGCATCGCTGTTCTTGGTTTGACTTCCAAGGAGAATTCGTTGAAATTGTTGTAAGAGAGGAATTACGTTGAGAGTTTTGAATCTTGGATATTTTTCTCCTATCCCTAATTTAATTTCATCTTTTTGTTTTTGAAGCATGTTGTAATTTTAGAATGCATATGATTCTTTTTATTATGAATTTCTCTATTTCTATAAACTTATAAAAATGGGATACGGTCCACTTCCGCTCGGGTGTTCACACATCATTTAAGTGGTCCTTAAAATGACAAGGAACTCACTCTCAACAATGTGCTTCATATTCCTCATATTTGCAAGAATCTAGTCGCTAGTTCATTGCTTAGCAAAAATGAGTTCAAGTTGGTCTCTGTATCTGATAAGTTTGTACTTTCCAAGAATGATATGTATGTTGGAAAGGGTTATTTGAGCGATGATTTGTTCAAGTTAAATGTACTCACAGTTGTACCCAAAAGTATTAATAATAATAAAAGTTTTATTTTTGCTTATATCATTGAGTCATTTGTTTGACATAGTAGATTAAGACATGTCAATTGCAACTCTTTGCATAGGCTAATTAATATGAATTTGATTCCAAAATTTGAATTTGAAGCAACTCATAAATGTGAGGTGTGTGTGGAATAAAAAATGACTAAAGCACATTTTCATTCCACTGATAGAATGACTAAATAACCATTAGAGTTAATTCACAGTGATATTTGTGACTTGAAATTTGTGCAAACTAGAGGTGGTAGAAAGTATTTTATTACTTTTATAGATGATTGCACAAGATATTGTTATGTGTATCTGCTGAGAAGCAAAAATGAGGCAATTGAAATGTTTAAACTTTATAAAAATGAGGTCGAGAATCAACTAAGCACAACGATTAAGGTAATCAGAAGTGATAGAGGTGGTGAATATGGTCCTCCCTTTGAATAATTTTGTTTAAAACATGGTATCATCACCAAACTACGACCCCATATTCACCTCAATCAAATGGAGTTGCTGAACATAAAAACCGAACACTTAAGGAAATGATGAATGCAATACTTATAAATTCAGGTTTACCCCAAAATTTGTGGGAAGAAGCTTTGTTAACAACGAATTACCTATTAAATAGAATACCTCGTAAGAAGTCACAAAAAATTCCATATGAAGAACGAAAAGGAAGAAAACCTTCATACAAATATTTAAAAGTATGGGAGTGCCTAGCAAAGGTTGCAGTAACTCAACCAAAAAGGTTAAAATAGGACAAAAAACCAATTGATTGCATGTTCATTGGTTACGCTAACAATAGTTGTGTGTATCGATTTCTAGTCTATAAATCAAATATTTCAGATATACATGTTAATACAATCATGGAATCAAAGAATGCAACATTCTTTGGAAATATATTTCCACATAACATGTCCTATTGAAGCAAGTTTACAAAAACGACTTCTTGATACTATAACGAGTCAACCTCAAAATATATCAAATGTTGAGTTAAATAAGGAAAAGGAACTCAAGTAAACAGGTGAGGATCTGAAAATCATTCGGGCCTGATTTTTTGACATATTTATTAGAAAATGAACCTCAAACATTTGAGGTGGCTATGTCCTCTCCAAAAGCTCCATATTGGAAAGAAGTTGTGAATAGTGAAATTGAATCCATTATGCATAATCACACTTAGAAATTGGTTGATCTCCTACTGTGAAGTACCGCTTGGATGTAACTGGATTTTTAAATGGAAAATGAAGACCGATGGGTCGATAGATAAATACAAGGCAAGACTTGTAGCCAAAAGTTACAAACAACAAGAAGGACTTGACTATTTTGATATTTACTCATCAGTTACTAGAATTACTTGCATTCACATGCTCATAGTAATAACAACTTTGCATGGGCTTGAGATACATCAGATGGATGTAAAGATAACCTTTTTAAATGGTGAGTTAGATGAGGAGATCTCCATGCAACAACCTAAAGGGTTTGTTTCACCTGGTCAAGAAACAAAAGTTTGCAAATTAATAAGGTCTCTTTATGGATTAGAACAAGCATAAAAACAATGACATGAAAAATTTGATAGGGTAATGTTGGCAAATGGCTTTAGAATTACTGAATGTTAAAAATGTGTATATGTTAAAAGTAATAAGAATGACCATGTTATTATATGCTTGTATGTTGATGATATGCTAATTTTAGGTAGCAATATCAATATCATTAAAGCTACTAAACAAATATTGGCCAAGAAATTTGAGATGAAAGATATGGGTATCGAAGATGTTATTCTAGGAATTAAAATTTTTAGAACCCCACAAGGGTTAGTGTTATCTCAATTGCACTACATCAATAAAATACTTGAGAAATTTAAAAGGCGTGACATTGGGATAGCAAGTACCCCGATAGATACTAGTCTTCATTTAGCTAAAAATGATGGAGATTGTATAGTACAACTAGAATACTCTCGCATAATTGGCAATTTAATGTACATCCTGAGTTGTACACATCCAGATATAGCATATGCTATAAGCAAGCTAAGCCATTATACGAGCAATCCAAGTCAAGATCATTGGAAAGTTATATTGAGAATTTTAGGATACTTAAAGCACACTAAAAATTATGGCTTACAGTATACTAGATATCTTGCTGTACTTGAAGGTTATTGTGATGGTAATTGGATATCTAATACAAAAGACTTAAAATCCACGAATGGTTACATTTTCACTCTTGGAGGTGGAGCTGTGTCTTGGAAATCCTCTAAACAAACATGTATAGCACGATCCACAATGGAATCTGAATTTGTGATGTCAAAAGAATATATTGTGGATCCACTTACTAAAGGTTTAACTAGAGAGTTAGTTGAAAGTTTATCAAGAAGAACAGGATTAAAGCCTTTAATTTTAAAATGTTAACTAGAGAGGCAACCCAACCTAGTTGACTAGAGATCCCAAGATCTAGGTTCAATGACTAAACCGACCTTAGACAACTTAATGAGCACTACGTTAAAATTTTGATCTCTTGCCCATTCTAAAGAATATGATATAGTGCTGGTGTGGTTTTAGGGTAAACATTGTGCTTTTAATGGTTTCTATAAGTGGTTAAGTAATTATTTATGAAAGGAGCATATAGAATGCTCTATATAGAAATCACCTATGTGAGTGTGAAGGGTCCCCTTCTATGAGAATTTTAAGGTGAATTCTCTAAAACACTCGTGAGACCATGCGGTGTTCAAGGCAAAAATCAACACAGTTATGAGAACAAATTTTGTTACAATGAGAAACTTTTGTGACTTTTATTATCTTAGTTTACTCTAGAACGGTTGACAGTTCAAGGCATTAAGTCCACTGATTAACTAAGTATACTGGATTGATGTTCACTAGGAAAAGTTCAAAGTTTATACTACTTATCCTAATGCAGGTTGTTCATTAGGAAATACCGAGCATTTTCTTGTATCTTCTATCTTAATTTGTCAACTTACCATTTATGGGGGATTGTTGGAATAAATGGTATGTAACTCTTGAATTCCATAAGTTGTGTTCTTTTATGAATGATTGCATCCTTTCATAAATAACCAAATTGAAGAAAGGGCACAACTATTCAAATGACCACGAATTAGTGAATAAATATGTCATTTCTTCAATTTGATTTAAACATTTAGCATTTTCTTACTTTAAAAAGTTCTCTCCATCTTCAAAATTTTCTAAAGAAGTTCGGTATATCCATGAAATTTAGTTCGTGTATCTTGTAGATGGGATGCTACATCCATAGGAAAGGTGATCTGTTCTATCCTGGGAGGCAATTACTCTTTAAACTCCGACATTAGGGTAAGTAAATTTGTCTTATGGAGACAACGTGAATTCGTTGGGCTCAGATCTTTAATGTATATGATTTTTATGGTTTCATGTGTGTTTGTATTCATAACATTACAATCACATCTCTTTATAATTGAAAATAATTTTATTTTTAAATTTTGGTTTTTCTCTAGGCCTTTTTTTTAAACATTTCAACTTTTTTTTTCTATATTTTAGAATACGTATTTTGATTTTAATTTTTAGTTTTATTTTTTATTTTATATATTTTTTCATATTACAATCACACACCATAGAATAAATAAAAAGTCATTTTGTTTTTATTTGTCTCAAAATTTTCAAAATGTCTAAAAATGTTCTTTAAAATGACCATCGTAAACCAATTGAAGGGGATGTAGCGCAACTTGTTTTGGGTACAAAATGTTATGGGTTTCAATTTTATCATTCCTATCTATTAATTCTCCTCTGGGTAGTAACGAGGGATCCATTCAGATCAATTCAAATTAGACATACAAAATATTTCATTGTTCAAGCTTGGGTACAAAAATCATCCTTTCCTTTATAGTCATATCTACTTTAATAAGAAAGTGCTCTTAGTTCAGTTCGGTAGAACGTGAGTCTCCAAAACTCGATGGTGTAGGTTTAAATCCTACAGAACGTGATTTCGTTCTTGTTAGGTCTAATTACCACTACTTAACCTTCAATTTTGCCTCTGACCATTAAATGAATTGTAAATAACCCATCCTCCTCTTTTTGAAACAAGGGACACTTCTGGTTCTGTCAGTGCTTGAAACAATTTAGTCTTCTCCATATTACTATATCTCATCAATCAATAATTTTTTATGAGGAATTATTAAACTCAATCACTTGTTGCCATTACTCTTCAGTTTCTATTGAGGTCTACACTCAAAGTAGGGAATTTTTTCACTTTTATAGGAACTTCTGTACCAGAAACAATGGTATCTCAAATTATAGTATCTCTCTTACAATAGAGATTAAAGTTCTTAAAGAAAAATGGAAATCAAAAGTTTTCGTTATTTTAAAGGAAGCATAATTGAATCATGTCAAAATGAATCTTTCTATACCTTTAAATTTCATGTCAAATATTTAAATTTTAATTAAAACAACAAGATCTCACGTGCATTGCACGTGTTCCTAAACTAGTTTAAAAAAGTACGTAGGGTATCAAAAGGATTAGGGTTTTTTTATGGTATCTTATATCAAATTGTAGCTCATGGTTTATTATGCATATATGACTACAAGAATTTTCGTACTTTTCGATGAAATTTTTTCTAATGCTTTTATAAGTGGCTGGATAAGATATTTTGGGGACCTATCACGAGGCTACTCAAGTTTGCGTCAGGATAGGGCCCTTTTCATGACACTTTATATAACGTCAGGAGAGTGTTTTTACTATGAGTACATTATGAGACTAGATTTTCCAATGGTTTTTCATAAATCTTCAGAAAATTGAGCTCGTCTCGATCTTTTATATGGCACTGAGAGAGTTTTTTTTTTTCAATTTTTATTATAGAGTTTAGTTTTTTTATGGTTTATTTTAGTTAGCTTGAAAGACATGGTCTTACAACTTGTGAAATCACAAGAAGATAAATTGAAATAGATATGTACTCTTCAACTTTGATGGTAAGCTAATTAGCAGTCTATGTATTTGTTATCCTACAATTATGGAAACAACGCAAACGTATTCATATGTTTTATAAATGTTATATATGATTATCTTGCAATTATGATAGCCCTGAAATATTATTTTTAATTGAAGAGGGTGTATGTTAGAGTTGATTTTTCACTTTTGATGTTGCGTTTTTATGTATTTATAAATGGACTAGTTGCATAAATAGAATTTAAGCCCAAAATAATAGAATATGTAATACAAGGATAAAATAATTGCATATATAGATCAAATAAATGGTAAAAGACTAAAAACCATGCTTAGCCACCATTTTCTTCGCTTCTTCCCGGTTTTCTCAAATTAAAAGCTATCACTGATAGCAGCTATCAGTAATAACCACTGATAGCTGCTATCAGTGATGACCACTGATAGGTTCTATCAGCTGCTATCGTTGATAGCTTCTATCAATTGCTATCGATGATAGTTGCTATCAGCGATAGCTTTCAATTTTAGAAAAATTAATACAATCTTGAAATATATCATTGATTCACTTTCATCAATTGGAATCAATGTTGAAATATTACTATTTAAGGCTATCAGTGGCTATCAATGATAGATTTATAAATAGTGATCAACTTTGAAAGAAGACCAATAACTTTGATTACCATAGTAGTTATCACTAATAATCTTTTATCATGACTATCACTGATAGTAGCTATCAGCCATTATCACTGATAGACTTTCATCAATTAGAATCAACCTTGAAATATTAACACTTAAAGCTATTAATGATAGATTTCTATAACTGGTTATCACCTTTGAAAGAAACTCGATATATAGATATCACTTAAGTTTTATCACCGATATCACTAACATCACTCATATTGTGGTTATCAGTGATAGCTTTTGTCACTGATAACATCACTAATAAGATGCTATCAACGATCTCACTGATATCATGCTATCAGTGATAGTTCTTTATCATTGATAACGTGCTATCAGTGGTAGCTTCTATCACCGATAACGTATTATCAGATAACTTCTATCATCGATAACATGCTATTAGTATTAGCTCCTATCATTGGTAACATGCTATTAGTAGTAGCTTCTATCAATCATAACCACTGAACACCTTTTTGCCCCTTTCTTGTCCTTCCGAAACATTTATAAGTCTCTTTTCTTTTCGATAATAACTTCTATCACTGATAAACGCTCTATTAGTGATAACTTCTAGGCATTCCACTTACATTTTAGTTCGAGATTCAACTTTATTAATTAAATTCACTAAGTTGGCTATCAATGATAGATTTCTACAAGTAGCTATTAACTACGAAAATATAATCAAACTTGATGATTGGCTTGTTGGTGTTAAGTCACTTATGAATTGAATACTTTCAAGTTATGCTTATAGAACTCAGCCTCATAATTTTTGTGAAAAAAAAAGGAAGAAGAAAAAATTCAAATAAAGGAAAGAAAAAGTTTAAAAATAAGAGAAAGAGAAGAAGCAAAAATTGAAGAAAAAGAAAGAAAATTAAATAGAAATTTTTTTTTTGGAAAAATGAAAGAAAAACTAAAAAAGAAAAAGAAAAAGAAAGAGAAGAAGCAAAAAATCGGAAAAAGACAAGAAAATAAAATAATAATAAAAAAAAGATAAGGGAAGAAGCAACAATTGGAGAAATGGAAGAAAATAAAAATTAAAAAAAGGAATAAGTAAGAGGTGAAGAAAGAAAATAAAAAAAAAAGAATAAAAAAAATTGAAGAAAGAAAAGAAAATTAAAAAAAAAAAAAGAAAGGAAAAAAATAAGGAAATGAAAGAAAATAAAAAAAAATAAAGGAAAGAAGCAAAAATCGGATAAATGAAAGAATAAAATAAAATAAAAAAAGAGAAGAGGCAAAAACTAAAAAAGAAAATAAAATGAAAAAATGAAAATAGGGAGGGAAAAAGCAAAAATCAAAGAAGAGAAATAAAATAAAAAACTAAAAAAAAGTTGTACAACAAAATAAGACAAAAGAGGGCGAAATTGGAAATTAAAAAAAATTCAAAGATTAACTAGTCAACTCATCCATATTTGCAAATATTTTTAAAATGTAATATATTTTTAGATTTTTTCTCTTATTCTACTATGTATTACAAATATCCTTTATAAATGGGCAATGATTAGGTGATAGCTACCGAAAGGTATCATCTTATTCCACTTAATTCAGACTCGTTCTATAATTTTACCTGTTTATTCTATGATTTGTAGGTATCTAGCATTAATGGAGTATAATTTGTTGGGATTTGTAGCCTAAAGCCTTGTATTTAATTAGTTTATTAATTAATTATTAATTATGTAATATTAAATTATTTTATGAACCAGAGAAATCTATGATTATTACATGTAGTATTGAACAGTAGTTGACATACAGATGGATCATTTTCAAGAAATAACCTAAAGGTCTATAGTATATGGATAAGGTTAGGTGTCTTATCCTGGTGACACTATGGTATGACCTACTTTGTAATGGTTACAAATAATTTGATCCAAACCGTTCATATGGAGACATGTAAATGAGGGTATCCTATAAAACGAGTTTGTATAAGATCGGACTATAAAATATTTAATCTCTCTTAGTAATCTGTTAATTGATGAGATTAATATTTCATAAGATGATCATGTGACTCGAACTTAATCTTGAGTGATTTATGAACTCCTGTCTGTAAGGTCAGTCCTTTGGTTTGCACGGATGAGAGTGGCTTGAGTTGCCGACTCAATAAACCTACCATTTTGAGAACTTGACTAAATGAGGAGTTGGGAACATAACTTCACAAGATGAAATTCACTTCTTCCCCTATAAAGTAAGTAGATGAGTAGTTCCCTTAATTGTTGATTTTGGGTTTTGAACAAGAGGCTCACCCTCTCACTGGTCCATGAGGGACTTAGTTTATGGTTGAACCATAAACAACTTGTTCATTAGAGTAATGATGGTACTTAAAGAAAAGAAGTAATTACAGGAGCTTATAATCTTTAGGTTCATAAGGTTCCCTTGCTAGCTCACCATAGACAAACAAGGATCAAATATATTCAAAGAAAATTTGAAATAATCAGATCTAGGAAAAACTATATTGGATACAATTAATTATATGATTATTATAAAGTTTATTTGAATGAGATTCAAATTATAACTTTATTATATGGAGAATTAATTTATTTGAATATGATTCAAATAATTAAATATTAATTTGGATGATATCCATATAAATAAATAAAGTATTTAATTTGAATAAGATTCGAATTAAATAGATGATGAGAGAATTAATTAATTTGAATATGATTTAAATAATTAATTTATTTATTTGAATGAGATTCAAATTATAACTTTATTATATGGAGAATTAATTTATTTGAATATGATTCAAATAATTAAATATTAATTTGGATGATATCCATATAAATAAATAAAGTATTTAATTTGAATAAGATTCGAATTAAATAGATGATGAGAGAATTAATTAATTTGAATATGATTTAAATAATTAATTTATTTATTTGAATGAGATTCAAGTGAAAGAGAATTTGCAAAAGATAAATATTTAATTATTATTTAAATATTTTAAACCTTTTAATATGAGATATTAAATGAAAATATATATTTTTTTTAGATATTATTGAATATTTAATTTAACACATTTACAAAGGGATTCTTTAATAGGATTAGGAGTGACTAGTAGAGATCTATAAATAGGGCCTACGGGGCCCACATAGAACTCACATTCTACACTCTACATTCTACAAAATGATCTCTATAATTATCTGCAGAGATTTCTCTCCCAAGAAAATTCTCCCAGTTTTTAGAAAATGGTTCTTTAAAAATTCTTCTTCCTTATTCCCTCTGATCTTTCAAGAGTGGTTCCCACAAGTCGAATCCTTGTAAAGTCATAGTAAGGAAGATTTCATGGAAAAGGGAGACTTCAAAGAGAAGACTATCAGTTCAAGGAGAAGATTTTGCTGAAATTATGGATCAACAAAGGTATGTAACTTAACATTTTCTTTATTATTTGTATTTTTAATTCGTTCAAGAAATCAAAGAACGCAATCACATGCTTTCGTCGGGATTCAAATCCGTTCAAATTGACCATTGGAGCGACAATGGGACTAAAATGAACCAAAACAGAGAAGCATCAACCAAAGAAAAGAAACGAAATTTACAAAAATGTCCCTAAAGCAGTGTCGTAGCGCTATGTGCGGTGCCCAAACCCGAGGCTATGCAAAGGTGAGAGCGTCTTTGTGCCCTTATACACTGTGGCATAACACGAAAAACAAAAGTCTGATTTCAAGTTTATATTTAAAAATGCTTTCACCAGCCAAGTTCCTTTTTTTTTTTTTTTTTTTTTTTTTAATATGATTGGCATAGTTCATCATTTGAGTTAGTCATTAAAGATGATTGATAGAGTTGGTCATGCGGTGGTGGTAGTCATGCTGTGATAAAAGTTGGAGGTAGTCATTGAAGATATTGTTGGAAGCAGTATTCGTCGGAGGTAATCGGCAGAGGTGGTCATCTAAGTATGTCATCAGGGTGTAAGGTGATAATAGTCGCTCGATGATGGTTGTTGTTGGAGTTGGTCGCAACAGTAGCCAACTGGAAGAGTCATTGAAAACATTGGAGGGAGGGAGGGAGAAAGAGAGTAAGATGAAGTTTCTTGACAAATGTATAAATTTCAATAATAAACATTATGAAGTTGGTGGAGTTGAGTTATTTAATACCAACTTGTGAAGTTAATAGGCCAAATACTATGGTGGTTATTTTAACCTACTCGACTCAATTTCAAGTTGATAGACTAAACACCCTCTAAAACTATAGCATTTTGAAATCTAAGAAATAAATGAAAATTAGACAAAAAAAAAAAAAAAAAAAATCTAAACACCAAAAAAGTATTTTTTTTTTCCTTTAAAAATTAATATTCTCAATTTAGTTGAGCTTATTTAGTTCTATAACACATAATTAATCCAACTTTCAGTTCTCTCTCACTTTTAAAATATAGCATAAAAAACAAAGTAGATCTGTTGTTGAGTTACATCTTGATATTCATTTAAGTAATGTAATTGTTTTATACATACCTCATTCTTACTAGTCGAAATATATATATATATATATAGCACCAACCAAAACAATTACAATTTAAACATAATTATTGCATAATTAGATAAGTAAGATATGAAAATTAGCTGAAAACAAAAGAGATTTTGATGACAAAGTAAGATTGGAAGAGTATCAAGAAACTTCATATGTGGAATATGCTCCTTTTGGAACCACTTTATTTAAAAGCATACTTTATTTGTTCTCGAATGATTGGTTCTAATACATTGACTTTGGCTTATTTTAAAAATGTAGCATTTTATGAATATACATATCATTGAGTAATACTAAAGTATAGCTTAGATTGTATTTGAGTTCAGGTTTTCTTTTTCCTACACGTAAAAAAAAGTAATTTTTTTAATAATAATCTTTTTAAAAAGTAAATTACCATGTGACAGTTTTTAATTTACCTCCAATTTTTTCCTCATATAATTTGTGCATGTTTGAGTGCCATCATTTCAAGTTTCTATCTAAAGAAAATGAAACTCAATCCAACTACTTACAACTTTTATCCAAAAGAATGGGCACAAAACTCCAACCCAAAGTGCTTCTGATCTCCAATTATTACTTATTAGGAAAAAGAAAAAAACAACTTTTTCTTTAGTGTCATATATTTACTACCAACTTTGGTCCCTCTTTTCCAATTATGAGTGTGTTCCACTTCACATTCTCAATGGAGTTTGGTAGATATGTGTTCTCCTTTAACAGGTGAGATGATCCAAATGTATCATAAAATATTTAAAATAAAAAAAATAAAAACAAAAACTATTATTTTCTAGAAGTTGAATAATTAAAATAGACATTTTAAATTTTAAAAACCAAAATAAAACAAATTTAACGAACTACAAATCAAAGTGGACAAAAGTTTAGAAATCAAAATAGAGCAAACTTTAAAAATTGTGGATAAAATAAGATTTAATCCTTAAAAAAGGTTACTAATTTAAAAGTAAGTTTAATATACTTTCTTGACTGATTTTAAATGATCATATATGTTTTTTTAACTATTTAAAATTTTTAAAAATACAGAGTTAGACACGCAAAGTTTTGCCATTTTATTCTTTTAAAAATTCCCAAATTACCCTTTTCATTTTGAACTTTGTGCGCGTATTCTGATCGCCAATTTCTTCTTCTTTATCATTGTGATTGGCCTCTTCTTTATCATCATCTCTGATATTTGTTCATTGTTTGATTCATCAACAACATGATCGACCGCTTATTTTTTATCATCTCCCGTACATTTGTCCTCCTCCTCCTACTCCCCTTCATCTTTCTCCTCCTTCTTCGGTACATTTGTTTTCTTCTTATTGTTATATGTTTTCAGAATGTTTTTTAGCTTCTTCTTCTTTAATAAATTTGTTAATAAAATTATTATTCATTATTGGTTTAGTTTCTTCTTCTTCTTACATTCTTTTTCTTCTTCAATTGAAAATTCGCTGTTTTTTTTTTTTTTTAGCTTTGGTTTCATTCTATTTTTCATTGGTGGCAATTTTGTCAGTAATAGACAGTGATATAGAACTCTATCGTTGTCTATCACATGTTGTTTTTCTTAGATGTTTCCTCTTCTTCGATTGTAATTTAAGTCTATTGGAATGTGGGTTTTATTCTTCAATTGTGGCAGTTTTACCAATGATAAATAGTGATAGAAATCTATCACTGTCTATCACATCTACTCATTTTTCTTAGCAAACTTTCTATCTGTGAAAATCAGAGATCGACACTGATAGACTATCTATAATATACGCAGATAGACTACTATCTGTGTCTATCAGACTAAATAGTCTACCGATGTCTATCTCTATAGAGATAGAAACCGATAGACTCCTATCTGTATCTATCTCTGATATACACTAATTTTTCTTATACATTTGTTAATACTGATAACTTTCTCATATTTCTATTAGGTTGATCCCATTAGCAACACTGAATACAAGGTAATGGATGGAGATAAACAATTCATAATGAAGCTAGACTTGGGTTCTTGCAATTGTCGAGTATGGGATTTTGAGAAAATTTCGTGTGCACATGCATTTGCTATTCTTTAGATGCTTAATTTGGATACATATTCTTATGTGTATGAGTGTTATTATATAAGAACGCTATCAGGAACATATAAAGGATGCATTCGACCTGTTGGAGTTCATTTAAATTGGAGGTTGAAGATGACGTTATGAAAGAACTACCTCCTATTGTTAAACATCAAACTGAAAGACCTAGAAAACAAATGATTCCATCTGTAGGTGAATTTATAAGTTCATTAAAATGTGGTCATTATAATCGCAAAAGTCACAATACTAGGACTTGCAAACTTAAACCAATTAATCAATGATGTAACTATTATATTTTCATTTTAATGCATATATTGACAAATGTATTGATATTAGAGTTTATGAATGTTATTTTTTGATTTTCTGTTCTTGAGTTGTGAATAATTTTGTAACGACCCGACTCCCTAGGACTTAAGTTTGGTCGTTACTAAAAGCATGCATGCATGGAACTCAAAACGACACTCGGTTATGGTGAAATAAATGTTAATTAAATAAGGTAAGTTCAAAAGACTTTCATTAATTTCAAATACTAAAAAAATAGTAGGGTACCCATAATTCATGAAGGATAATAAATAAGTCTGAAAAACAATTCTTAAAAGTGAGTTTTAAACATCAAAACTAAAAGTTAAGAGAAACATGAAAAAAACTCTAAATTTCATGATGCGGAAGCGTAAAAACGTGTCCTAGTGGCTCGATCACAATTTCGCTTGTCCATCGCCGGTGCATCTCTATCCTTACCTGAAACAACAACATGAGAAAGAATGAGTATATAACACTCAGTAAGTAACCCCACTACTGGGGTCAGGCTGGGCGTATATGTTCTCTAGATACCCACCTCTGGTGAAACATATAAACTGCTCTAGTCCTCATGGGACACATATACACATGAAACAAGAAGGAGACTGAGTCCTATCCTACTGTAGTTAAGTATGCCCACTACCTCTGGTGAATCCCGAAGAAGACACAAACTGGTGAATCCCGAAGGAAACATAAACTATTGAATCCCGAAGGAAACATAAACTGGTGAATCCCGAAGGAAACACAAACTGGTGAATCCGAAATAAAACACAAACTGCTGAATCCCGAAGGAAACACAAACTGCTGAATCCCGAAGGAAATACAAACTGTTGAATTCCAAAGGAAACACAAAAATCTAATGGGCATCTAACTAATTAGTAAGGATATTTGCATAGTCTCAACATCATAATCATCACTGTACGAATCTATGACATACATATAAACCTCAACATTATGGCTCTACAACATACACATATACTTCAACATCATGATTCTATAACATACATGTATACCTCAACATCATCAGATCAAATACAACCATAAGGAAGTACATACCATCTCATACTAGCATTCAAGTGTCTATATGCACAAATAAATATTTTAGATCTCGTGCCAGAACATACTTTGGTCATATTATACTATCAGTCTATCATACTGTCATTCTACCATAACATTCATTTATCATGCTAGCATACATCTAATGCCTGGCCCGTGGACAGTTCCAGTAGTAAGATTACTTACCTTGATATTAGGTCGAACAAAAAAGCAATTAAATCTTTGTGAAATTCTTGAATCCTTAATCAAGACTAAACATAAACCAAGCTTTAAAATTAATAGTTAAGGCCAAAATCCAAATACCCAAATATTACAAAATATTTCCAGATAACCTTACCTAAGGTGTGGTCCAATTTGAATTCACCTTCATAACCTCCAATTTTAAGCCCAAATAATTAGCAAACCAAACTCTTCTTCATCTTGAATGAAATTCTTGAATCAACCCCCTAATCATAATTTGAAATTAGGCTTACATGATTAAAGCTTGAATCAAATACATACTTCACTACCAATGTCTTAAATAAATTATCCATAAGTAGCTTCGTCAAAAAAATCACTTCCAAATGACTTTACCAAAATTTCTCAACAACCAAAATTAATCCACAAGATGGTCATCAAAGCATAAAACTTACCAAAACTCGCTAAAACAAACTCCAACTTCACTGAACAACACCTCAATACCTTCACTGAACAACACCTCAATACCTTCACAAACTTGAATCCAAAGTTGAAACACAATAGGTATCAACCAATTGATGCCAAAAGTAAATGAGTATTCAAGAATCAACCGAAAACAAACCCAAACAGCAGAAATCTTACCCAAATTGATAGTGACGGCAAAAGCGAACGACGCTTGAGTAGTGGTGGACGGAGGTCATGAAGAAGAGACTGACGCGGCAAATTTGGGCGGTGTCGGACGGGCTCACGAACGTAAGGAAGAAAAGGGTGGTGGGGTTTGACTTTTTATTAAAAAAAAAAAAAAACAACAACAATAATAATAATAATAAAACAAAAAAGGAAATAAATATAATTACATTTAATTCCTTTCCGTTTTATACTATTAAATTCCTTTCCGTTTCAAAAGAAAATTAATTCCTGCCATTAATTTTCGATTTGAATAATTTCACGCCAACAATTAAATTCCCGCACTTACACTTGAAGTCCAAAATTCCAAAAAATGCCCTCCAACTAATAACAATTATTGAAATTCCAAATAAAAAAATTACTGAAATTACATTATTACTAAAAAATGTGCGAAGTGTTACAAATTTAATAGTGAAGAAACTTTTATTCAAGAGAACCAATGAGCGAAAGCAAGATCTTTCCAAACCCATTGTGAAAGAATAAACGCATTCACAAACATACAACCACAGTTAAGCATTATAAAGTAAATTACAGCATGCTTTCAACTAAATCAGAGGGAATCGAGTAACATATCTTTGACAAACTATTCTTTAAGGATTTTCTCGATCTACATCGAAAGGCCGTCCCAGCAAACTCGATCTCGAGCACGAATGCAATGAATAACCAGTGACTCGCGAACTGTTAGATCCTCGAACAGTGGCACTCGACACAACCGCTCGGTTACCTTGGTATTCTCGAAGTGAGAATCCAGGAGGTGTGGGCTTTGTGTAAATTTGGTAGAGAGGAGAAGGAAGTATACGATTGAGTAAGTAGGAGAAAGGTTTAGTCTATCGTATAGACAATGGATACTCGATCGTCCAGTAGCGAGGACCAATCGTCTAGTAAACTTGCTTGGTCATTTACTCTCTTGAAAGGGCTATCATATAGCTTTCTTTTACTCGATCGATTCGTATGCGATAATAATGCGATTCTTCAGAAAATGAAAACTCTTTTCATTTTATTCTTCAGTTATTAAAACTTAAAATAACCTCCCACTTGCACAGTTACTAGAGAAATGAAAATAACCAGTTAACAATTATCTCATAATTGTTTTTATTATAAATAAATATAATAACTAATTTATCATATTATATATATAACCTATAGTTTTATATTACATCATATGTAATATTTAAACGATAGTTCTTTTCTCCTTTATTTAATATAAATCATATCTATATTAATTCCTCCAATTAATATATCTAATACATCAAATCAATTATATCACATATAATTGAACCTATTTAATTATATCATATAAAATCAAATTCCCTCTTGTTAATTTGAACACTTCAAGCTAACCCAAAAACTGATTCTCAACTTGAATCCATTAACCTAAAAAGGGGACCTTATGGACCTGTACTTTGAAGCTCCAATGGTATGTGAATAACTGACTAAACTCTTTAATCATGATATCCACCATCCTTTAACTGTCGGACACTTCACTAAAGACCGACAGCTGCACTCTTCGCATTACAGGTATATTTCTCTGTCCATTGGATATAACCAATCAACAATACGATAACCCTTCACAGATTGAAGTACAGTCAATTTACCTATATACTATTTTTTCCCTATAGTTACATCTAACTCCTTAAGTACCATTGATTCCTCTAATGAACAATACATCATTTTCCTACTATGAGTGAACACTTCTCAAGCCATGAGAAGGTGCGGTGCCATATTGTTCAAGCCCCGAAATCAGCCCTTAAGGGAGCAATCTATCTACTTACTTTACTTCGAGGAAGGAATGAATTCCATCTTGTGTAGCTGAGTTCCCAACTCCCCAATCAGACAAATCCCTAAAGTGGTAGGTTTGAGTTAGTGATCAGGCCACTCGCACCCATGCAAATCAAAGACTACCCTCATAGGCAGGAGTTCCCAACTCACTCAAGATTAAAGTCATGTTACCTATGGTCATCCTAGTGAAATGAAAATCTTTGTCATGAACGATGTTATATAACGAGAATAAACATTCCGTGGTTTGGTCTTATATAAACTCCTTTGTATAGGATACTTCCGCTTGCATGTCTCTATATGGATGATCAGGATCATACCATCTGTAGCACTTTATAACATTTGTAACATCTATAAAGCGGGTCGTATCAATAGTGTCACCAGGATAAGATTTCCCTCCTTTATCCATATACTACAGACCATTTAGGTTATCACTTAAGGCATGATCTACTTGTATGTCTTTACATATATGCTCAAGTTACAACGATAACCAGGGATTTAAGTTTATTGGTTTGTGGTTAATACAACTAAAATATCTCATATTTCATAGACAATAATGAAGAAAATATCTCATATTATTACATCACAAATGTTTGTTCATACATGTGTTTATAAACTACAAAACCCTACGAGATTTAGGGCATCAACCCCAACAATCTCCCACTTGTCCTAAAGCAAATGGGTGTATAAGACATATACAAGTACAAAGCTATAAACTAGGGTACTAAGGCCTAGTACAAAATCTCCTACTTGTCCTAGTCCAGCCATGGACGGTCCCGTAAACCTATGCTCCGTAGATGACCCTAAAACTATAAACATGAGAGCCTTCATAAACGGGTCAGCAACGTTGTGCTCCAAAGCTATCTTCGTGACTATCACGTTCTCTCATGCAAAATCTCGTGGATGAGATGATATTTCCACTTTATATTCTTGTCGCGCTTATGACTCTTAAGCTCACTGGAATTTGCCACAGCATCATTATTATCACAATAAAAGGTGATGGGCCTAGACATGTCTGGAAAAACTTCTAGATTAGTCAGGAATTTCCTGAGCTAAACGGACTCCTTAGCAGCTTCACAAGCCATTACATACTCAGCCTCCATGTGGAGTCAGCGATGCACACCTACTTAGTGCTTCACCATACTATAGCCCCTCCGTTCAGAGTGAACACTGATCCTGAAGTGGATTTTCGAGAATCCTCATCAGTCTGAAAATCAGAGTCCATGTATTTAGTAAGAATCAAATCCTTAGATCCATATACGAGCATATAGTCTTTTGTCAGGGATTTGGAAGAATTTCCTAATGATATCTGCATCTGCTTGATCATATCTGCTCAGACCTTCCCCACCCCTAAATTTATAGATGCACAATGTCCTCATTGTGTTGTTTTGGACAGAAAAGACAAAACACTTAGTCAAATTTTTGAAAAGAAGGTTTGAGCAGAGTCTTGAAGTATAAAAGGTAAAACAACGCTATTGCTATGAATTATCTAAGTGTTAGTCAGAATGTACAAAGTGTGAGAAATACTGCTAAGGGTATGCATATTACTCATCATGGCAGCACAATTAATTACGCAAAATATAAGATAAAGAACATCACAATAATTGATAAAGGATGATAAATACAGAGGCTAACGCATACAGAAAGAATAGCTACTTAGTTGTATTAAAATTAACCAAGTATACAATGAATTACAAATATCGCAATACAAAATTTGAGCATGTACAAAGAATCAAGGAATAGCTTCTATACATAAAAATAATGAATGAAATAAAATAAAAGAATGAATTTATCCTTTGTATTTGATTTGGATGGGTGCAAAGTTAAAGATTACTGCAATGTATTTGTTATCGCAAATGCATATTTGCAGAGGACGAGCAACAACGCATGCATTAGCGCAACACACCCATCGACTCAGTGCATTTCTGGAGGACGGATGCACGGTATTTCTACTGGCACAACTCTACCTCGACATAGTGTGTTTTCGCTAAGGACAGGTGCAAAATACAAACTCACGCAACACACCCCTCCACATTGGACACAACTTATTGCAGCAACTTGCACGGGCGCATTCACTGAACATGTGAGAGAGGGCACCTTGATTAATTTGCCATCGTTTGAAGGAGAGAGGTCACCGTGGCCATTTATGCGGTACAATGTGGTACAATGGCCATTGAACACTGGTACAATGGCGTTGTCATTTCTTCTTCTCTCGGGGCCTCTTCCCCCATACCCGTCATCCACCCAGTCATCCGTGTTTCACGAAATGCGATCAAGGATGACCTTGGCTTCTGTGTAGGTCTTATCCATGAATCTTTTCGCTGCGGATGCATCACCAACGACTTACGTTGATCGATTCAGGCCCTTATAAAATGTTTCCATCAGAACGCAATCGGGAATCCCGATATGCAGACAATTTTTCACCAACCTTTTGAAACGCACCTAAGCAGTGCTTAGAGTCTCATTATCCATTTTCTCGAAATTCAGCAAGTCCTTTCGTCTTCTTGCATTGACTACTGGAAGGAAGAATTTCTTTGTGAACCGTTCCACCAATTGGTCCCATGACGTGATTTCATTTGGCTCCAACGAATGAGCCCACCTCTTTGCCTCATCCCTCAGTGTGTATAGGAAGAGGTAAAGTCTAATTCCTTCAAGGGTGACGCCAAGGATGGAGAAAGTGCTGCACATCTCCACAAAGCTGGTCAGATGGGCCTGTGGGTCTTTACCTTGTAGACCTCTAAATTGCCCCATGTTTTGTATCATCTAGAGCATGATCGACTTTATTTCAAAGCATGCGTTCTCTTCAACCATTGGTCTTAAAATTCTAGGTGAGAAGTCGTAAAGATTGGGCACCGCATAGTTTCTCATGAGGATATTGCGGTCAGCGGTAAGAAAAATAGGATCTTACGCTGGCCGATTTTCCCTTTGATCTCCTTCGGGCCTCACATTGTTGTTTGCCATATTTGCTCTTCTTCGCTTAACTCTATTCTGGCATGCCCTCGCAAGAAAAGTACGCTCGATCTTGGGTCAGCTTCGAATTCTGGATCGATTTCAGTACTCATAAATCGTCAGCTTGCTCTTCGCGATAAACAGACAGTACATCAGATATATGTCCTGCAAAATACCACAAAAGTATTCAACAATAACCGTTACCAATCCCCAGCAACGGTGCCATAAACTTGATGACTAAAATTTAAATGCTTTTGTCTTTATCTAACTCTAACGCATGGCTTGTGAATGAAATGAATGATGTGCTAAATATGCATTCAAGTGCTTTGCGATAAAGACATTTTATGCAATACTACGTCTAAATATATTCATTGATAGTGATATGCTAGTGGTATGCGATGAAGTAGTGCGTGTCACAAGTTTCCTTGCGTTGAAACCAAGTATAATTATAATGAAAGTTCCTCAGAATGATCTGAGGTCAAACACGGGGATTGTTGTCGTTAATGCGATACTTATGTGATACATGCAACCAGTTTTAATAATGAATAAATAATGTCGGTTTGTACAAAAATATAAATTGCGATGAAAGTAAAAATGCGTTGAAAAGTAAAGTCCTAAACTACTATGATACATGATACAAGATACTAATACATGATACTGAGGTCGAGGACTGACTGTGAAGTTGTACAAAAGATTTGATATATGCGATGGCAAGTCTTATGAATAAAGCAGAAAGAGAAAGAATAAAGAGTAAAAACATCGCAAGTTTGTCAATCATGTTAAGGACGCAACTAAGGTTCTACTTTCCCTTGGCGTACAGCTCTCAGTGATCGGCCGCGTTCCCATATCTCTATGGTGAAACAGAGATGAATGTGGTGAATGCAAGGTTGTTTCTATCTTTGGAAATACTTCTCGCTTTAGTTTAACGCATTCTTCCAACCTTCTCTCGATAGGCAGAATAACATCTTCACTTCTACCCTCACAGGTGAAGATGTCGTTGAGTATGCTTTAACTAAACTTAATTAATTCCTTAACATAAATTAATTCACTCGTTTAATTCTTGCTTTTTACTACATGGATTAAGAACACATCATGGAGAAAGTGAATGATGAAAGTATGGAAAGAGACAGGAAGATGATAATGGTGACGATGATAACATTTAATTCTAAAATTAAGCGTTTCATGCATGTTGTGAATGAAGGATTAAAGAAGATGAATACAAATGATGAAATAGAGGATAGAAATAAATACGGAAAGAGTGTCAACGTCTTGACTCAGATCCCGATCAGAGGTTTTTGCTTGCCGATGTGTGGATGTGGTGGAGAGGAAAGCTTCCTTCTCAGGCTTGCTTTCCCGGTAGAATTAACCTTTGCACAGAGCTTCGGCTTCAGGATTTGGAAGAATTCCCTACTCGGAGACTCACCTCTCATCCTTGTCTCGTAGTTCTCCCCGATCTACTATGTAAAGTCGCTTCGAACCAGCCTCTCTCTCAGAATCAGTATATGCACGTCTCTATGTATACATGTATATCTTTCAGTGAATTTGAATAAGCTATTTATAGGCGAGGCCTTGGCTCTTTGATTTTGTGGTCCCCACTGTATAGTTATGGTCGTTTCTGAAATGGCGGCATGGAAAATTCCTTCTGTTACGCAATCAACCCGTCAGAAATGCACAACTGAAAGCTGTAAACTTGTCAAAATCTTTTGCAAATGCATTGCTCTTTACATCTTCGATCTATCGCCGCATGCGGTATTGTTTTTTATTACCGCATGCGGTTGAAATTGCGTTGATCGCTAAAGCTCTTGATCGATTGTCGCATGCGCCGTCATTGCATCGATTGTCTCTTCGTCCTTGATTGATGTGCACAATGCGACGTAAATGCGTTGTTCACTTCATCTTTGAGCCACGAACGCATGCGGTGATCTATTTCCTGCAAAACAGATACTGAAACATTGTATTCACCATCGCAATGGTGTTAGTGGGTGTATTTACGACATTTCATAATTTTCGTATTTCTTAGCCAATTTCTATAGTATTGATGCAACTTTCCTTTCTTTTTGCCGCAATATCTAAATAAAACAGCATAAATAACTTGTATTTCTACAAGTTATCACACCCCCAAATTTGATATATGCTTGTCTTCAACTAAGGCAATTTCACTCAATTCTTATCCTCAATTTGCGTCGATTGGTTGCTCTGAATGCTCCACCTGTACAACATTACTTAACAACGCAATTTACTTCTATCTTTTAATAATTCATAAACATGCTCTACTTTATTCTTTTATACAACAAATCTCTACTCAAAACTTCCCTTCTTGTTTTGAAAAGAATGTTTACCTCTTCTTGCAAAAACAACTAGGTATGATTTTATGCGGTGGTCTAGTTTGCATCATTTTATTAGAGACTGTTGATCATGGTTACACCCTTCATTTTGGCTTACTCCCACGGATGTCATGCGAACATCTTACTACGGTTGTGTGCCAATCTCAACTTCAACTCTTGATTTTCAGCTAAGTTTTATTTTTGCTGGTCAGAGGAGTTATCTCTTATATTCTTATTTTCTCTCTCTCTCTTTTTCTTTTCATATTGCGTCGATCTTGGAAATCCACCTTCGTTTTGGTTTGCTTCCACGGGTGTCATGCAAACATTCAACTACGAGCAGGTTTCTTTTACGACTTAACTCTTATCAAGTTGGGATTTTCCCTTGCGCTGACATTGGAGTTTGTATGAATTTTTTCTTTTTTTTTCTAATAATAATGAATGCATTTTCCTAATGATATCCGCATCCGCTTGATCGCATCTGCTCAGATCTTCCCCACCCCTAAATTTATAGATGCACAAGGTTCTCATTGTGTTGTTTTGGATAGAAAAGACAAAACACTTAGTCAAAATCTTGAAAAGAAGGTTTGAGCAAAGTCTTGAAGTATAAAAGGTAAAGCAGCGCTATTGCTATGAATTTTCTAAGTGTTAGTCAAAATGTACAAAGTGTGAGAAATGCTGCTAAGGGTATGCATATTACTCATCATGGCAGCAAAATTAATAACGCAAAATATAAGATAAAGAACATCGCAATAATTGACAAAGGATGATAAATACAGAGGCTAACACATACGGAAAGAATAGCTACTCAATTGTATTAAAATTAACCAAGTATACAACGAATTACAAATATTGCAATACAAAATTTGAGCATGTACAAAGAATCAAGGAATAGCTTCCATACATAAAAATAATGAATGAAATAAAATAAAAGAATGAATTTATCCTTTGTATTTGATTCGGATGGGTGCAAAGTTAAAGATTACCGTAATGCATCTGTTACCGCAAATGCATATTTGCAGAGGACGGGCAACAACACATGCATTAGCGCAACACACCCCTCAACTCAGCTCATTTCTGGAGGACGGGCGCAAAGTATTTCTACTGGCGCAACTACCTCGACATAGTGCGTTTTCGCTAAGGACGGGCACGAAATACATATGCGCACAACACACCCCTCAACGCAATGCATTTGTGTAAGATGGATGCAAAGTGTATCTTGTTAGCACAAGATGCACCCATCATCGCAATGCACACCTATTTTTATTTTTCTTTCTAATTCATCAACAACGCAAGTCGATGAGACTTTGCGGTGTTCATTTTCTTTTTATTCCATCATCCACAGAAATTTAAAAACCACGCAACTAATGAAGAAAAGTAAGGAACTTAAACAAAGCATAGAAATAACGCAATTGAATTAAACTGAAAGTAAACTCATAAAGTAGTAAAGGTTAATTCTAAGAAAACAATAAATAACGTAATGCAGAGAGCAATAAAGGAAAGCAATAAAACATAGATTTTAGAGATATGGATTGAAAGACAATTTTACCATGATTACTGCAATCCACACCTCTGCAAGTGGTCAAACTTGCCTGCGCAATGCCATCAAGGACATTGTTCCTTCCCATGAGATCTCGGGGCTTCTGAATTACTTGGCAGCTTCCCAGTGTTCTGTTGCGAAGCTCGACTATTAATGCCTGACTTGGATCTCCAAGTTCCTTATTGAAGACGTCTGCGATTGCATGACAACATCTTTTTTCTCAATATATTGTTTCAGCAGGAACTCCAATGATGATGAATTCACAGAGGTGTTTGATGAGGACGGTTGGTTATTCGGTTACCTTTGATGACCCTGATTCTGATTCTTATGAAAAGATGGAGGATTTCCTCAATTCCCAAAATTGTTGTTCTAATGGTTACTCTAGCCTCCTTGGTTGTGATTCCCTCCCCAACCGAAGTTAGGGTGATTCCGCCAACCTGGATTGTAAGTGTTGTTGTATGGGTTGTACTGGATAGCAAACACTTGTTACGGGTTCGATGGACACATTTCTACAGCATGGACCCCTCTACATTGGACGAAACTTCTTGCGGCCACTTGCATCGGTGCATTGGGTTGCACTGAACATTGAGAGAGGGCACCTTGATTAATTGCCATCGTTTGAAGGAGAGAGGTCACCGCGGCCATTTGTGCGGCCAAAGTTGTGATTGTATCCACAGGTACAATGGCGTTGTCATTTCTTCTTCTCTCGAGGCCTCTTCCCCCATACCCGTCATCCACCCAGTCATCTATGTTTCGTGAAATGCGATCAAGGATGACCTTGGCTTTTGTGTAGGTCTTATCCATGAATCCTCCCGCTGTGGAGGCATCACCAACGGCTTGCGTTGATTGATTCAGGCCGTTATAAAATGTTTCCATTAGAACGTAATTAGGAATCCCGATATGCAGACAATTTTTCACCAACCTTCTGAAACGCATCCAAGTGGTGCTTAGAGTCTCATTATCCATTTGCTAAAATTTAACAAGTCCTTTCGTCTTCTGTTCTACTGAGGGAAAAAATTTTTCCGTGAACCATTTCCACCAACTGGTCTCATGACGTGATTTCATATGGCTCAACGAATGAGCCCACCTCTTTGCCTCATCCTCAGTGTGCATAGGAAGAGGTAAAGTCTAAATTCATTCAGGGGTGACGCCAGGATGGAAAAGTGCTAACACATCTCCAAAAGCTTGTCAGATCGTGTGGGTCTTCACCTTGTAAACCTCCAAATTGCCCTATTTTTGTATCATCTGAAGCATGAACCGACTTTATTTTAAAGCGTGTGTTCTCCTGCAATCCATTGGTCCTGAAATTCCAGCGAAAAGTCGTAAAGATTTGGCACTGCATGTCTTCTCATGGGGATTATTGCGGTCATGCGCAAGAAAGCACCTGATTTTGCACTGGTGCGATTATTCCCTTGATTTTCTTCGAGCCTCTCGTTGTTGTTTGCCATATTTGCTCTTCGTTCGCACTAATCTCTATTCTGGCATTGCCCTCTGCAAAAGAAAAGTACGCTCGATCTGGGTCAGCTTCGAATTCTGGATCGATTTCAGTACTCATAATCGTCAGCTTGCCTCTCGCGATACAACAGACAGTACATCAGATATCTGTCCTGCAAAATACCACAAAAGTATTCAACAATAACCGTTACCAATCCCCAGCAACGGTGCCATAAACTTGATGACTAAAATTTAAATGCTTTTGTCTTTTATCTAACTCTAAACGCATTGGTCTTGTGAATGAAATGAATGATGTGCTAAATATGCATTCAAGTGCTTTGCGATAAAGACATTTTATGCAATACTACGTTTAAATATATTCATTGATAATGATATGCTAGTGGTATGCGATGAAGTAGTGCGTGTCACAAGTTTCCTTGCGTTGAAACCAAGTATAATTATAATGCAAGTTTCTCAGAATGATCTGAGGTCAAACACGGGGATTGTTGTCGTTAATGCGATACTTATGTGATACATGCGACCAGTTTTAATAATGAATAAAAAAAATGTCGGTTTTTACAAAAATATAAATTGCGATGAAAGTAAAAATGTGTTGATAAAGTAAAGTGCTAAACTACTATGATACATGATACAAGATACATGATACATGATACACGATACTGAGGTCATGGACTAACTGTGAAGTTGTACAAAAGATTTGATATATGCAATGGCAAGTCTTATGAATGATGCAGAAAGAGAGAGTAAAGAGTAAAAACATCGCAAGTTTGTCAATCATGTTAAGGACGCAACTAAGGTTTCGTTTTCCTTTGGCGTATACCTCTCAGTGATCGACCGCTTTCCCATATCTCTATGGTGAAACAGAGATGAACGTGATGAACGCAAGGTTGTTTTCATCTCTGGAAATACTTATTGCTTTAGTTTAACGCATTCTTCCAACCTTCTCTCGATAGACAGAATAACATCTTCAATTCTTCTCTCACAGGTAAAGATGTCGTTGATAATAGGCAGAAATGCACGCTATCATAGTGCTAAGTTCTTAAACAATGTTGGATTGTATTGATAGAATATGTTAATTTGCATCTTTAAGCATAAATTCTATAATATTGCAGTCTCATGCGTCCAACGCATTAGAGCAGTTGATCTTTATATTTTTGTGCAGAATAATGCGTTAATGCAATGCAAAGAATGTGATCATAGGAATACATTAGTCGAGAGAAAATTCACTGCAAGACTTTGCGTTGATCGTGCTTGCAAACATTCACCCAAGAAGAATCACCGTAACATGGTGGGTGCATCCGGACGAAAGGACAATTAAGATCGATGGGATAGAAAGCTGACTGTAGTCGGATCCAAATTAAGTTGACAGCTGATAATGGTCACAATTACATCCAGCTTTATCGGTGACAATTATTCAGCGCGTCAATCAGGAATTAAAGTTGTCCAATCTATACAACCAGGAAAGAGACGCCGCCTTTCACCTTTGATGCCCTATAAATACTAAGTGCATTCTTCAATTAAAGGGTTAAGCAGTCGATTACTTCAACTCTTTACAAGTTCCCACCTCTGTGCATAGTTTTCTTTTCCATTTTACGACGGCTAGAGAAGAGTAGTGATACTGGAGATCGTCCAAGGCAACTCGAGAGAGAACCTTGAGGCATAAGAGTAGAGAACGGGCTGACTGTCGCAAAAGCGAGAATATCTTTAGAGCACGAGTAGAAATAGTGTAACACCTGATGGCAAGACATTGCTCCAGGCTCTTTACGATACTTGCATTATTATTCTGTACTTCATCTTATATCTATTCAATGGAAGTTCTATTTCTACATTTCCTCACTCTCTTAATACGCATGAATAGCTAAATTAATTGAATGGGTTGAGAGGAACTAAGCTAACATGATCTAGAAAGTTCATTGCCTGCGATTGTCTTGTTTTATGTTGTGCAAAATACCCCTTAGAGTTACTCAAGAGAGAATCTAAAGAAAGAACCTAATGTCTCAAGAGAGCTAGGTTAGAATCTATACTCGAAAGAGCAAGATTAGGCCTGCATAAACAAGAGATAGGGACTTAGAGATAAGATTTGTTTGTCAACTTGCATCGCATGCATCCTAGGAATAGGAGTGATATTATATAGTCGCATATTTGTGTGAATTTCATGTTGTCATCGCATAAATAGGGATAGAGGTTTATGTGTAAACCCTGTAGACTTATCGCATGCGTTCTAGCTTTAGAAGCCGTGGCATTCATGCCGAGAGGTGGTTTACTATTGTATGCATGTTGCATGATCGCAAAGCATGAACGCATCCTAGGGAGTGTTAGCCAAAAGCTTCTCAACCTGTTCACCGCATATTCATCGTATTTTCTGTTTACCAACCCTTTTCAAACTCTACCGCATTTATTATTAATTTTCATCAACACAACAACAACCCAACACTTGTTTATTTAACTGGTTACTGCAAGTTTTTATAAAAATCTCCAACGCGACTATTTTCACAAGTCCCTGTGTTCGACCCTGGACTTACCAGGAAACTCAAAGGAATTTACACTTGGATTCTGCTGAAGAAACTTGAGTGCACAATGCTATCCATCAACACATATCATCCATAATTTCCACACTTCATAAATTCAAGCATCAAGTTTTTGGCGCCGTTGCTGGGGACTTCGAAAAAATAGTTATTAACAGTAATTCTTGTGAATTCTTTGTAGAACTCTCAATCTCTGGCGAACTACGACCCGGAGATTGAGAGAACATTTTGAAGAAGATTGAGAGAATGCCAACAGCAACCACAATCCAATAAAGAAGAGATGGCGGAGCAGCCTAGGAATGAAGCACCAAACAACAACAATGTCATGGCAAATCCAATTCCGTTGGCAAACGATCGCAATATGCTCATTAGGGACTATGCATCACTAAACCTCTATGATTTCTCTCCAAGAATCATGAGGCCAGCTTTAGATGGAAGTAGATTTGAAATGAAACTAGTGATGCTGCAGATGATCCAGGCTACAAGACAATTCATAGGAAGGCGTGGCGAAGATCTGCACGCCCACCTTCGAAGTTTTATTGAAATCTGCAATACTTTTGTATTCCCAAACATCTCTGTTGAGGAGGTTCGACTAACGTTGTTTTCATTTTCTCTCTGTGATCAGGCTAGGAAATGGGCTTATTCGCTCGAACCAGGAGAGATAACTTCTTGGGAGCAGGTGGTGGAGAAGTTTATGAAGAAGTATTTCTCACCTACAAAGAATGCCAGACGAAGAAATCTTATTACTAATTTTGAACAAGATATGGACGATTCACTCAGCGGTGCCTGGGCGAGGTTTAAAAGGTTGGTCCAAGATTGTCTGCATAATGGGCTGCCAAATTGCCTTCAAATGGAAATTTTCTACCATAGTTTGAATCCTGCTTTGCAAACTGCTGCCAATGCGGCAGCAGCTGGTGGTCTGCTTGACAAGACTTATGATGAGGTGAAGAATATCCTGGACCGCATCTCTAAGAATCATAAAGACTGAAGGGAAAGCGATCAGAGATTAAGACTCAAAGATTCAGATGCAAATAACGGTGCTATTGTTTCATTGCAAAACCAAATGAGTGCAATTATGAATTTGATTCAAGGAATGACGATTAGCAGCCCAACACTACAAGGTGGGCAAATCAACGCAATAAGTCAAAATACTGCAAAGTGAGCGACTTGCGGTGATGGGCATGTGATGGAGGATTGCCCACAAAACCCACATTCTGTATATTTTGTAAAGAACAACCCCTTTTCCAACACCTACAACCCCGGTGGAAAAACCACCCAAATTTTCTTAGAAGAATCAACAGCAAAATTTTCAATCTGTGACACAAAAAGAAGGGCCACCAGGATTCTTTCAACGCAGCAATGATCAACAGAGCAACCAAGCAAGTAGCTCACAAAAACCACTGCAATCTTCCTCCCTAGAAAGCCTATTGAAGCAATATATAGAGAAAAATGAGACAGTGCTTCAAAGTCAGGCTATGTCCATCCGCAATCTTGAATTACAAATAGGCCCGATTGCAAATGAGCTCAAAAGTAGACCGCAAGGGGTGCTGCCAAGTTCAATCAAGCACACAACCCAGGGGTTCAGGTAAGGAGCAATGTCAAGTTGTGACATTGCATAGTGGAAAACTGTGGAAGGAGAAAAGAAGGAGCAGAACAAATCAACCTCCATTGTAGCTGAACCTAAGATTGCGGCAACGCAAACAGAAGAAAAAGAAAATGAAGCAGTAGAACCTGAGGTTGCGTCAACCTCAAAGTCAAATGAAACGGGAATCGTGAAAGTCCATGTCAGAGAATAAAGAAGAAGAAAAAAGAAGAGGTACAGTACCAATGCTTCATGTCTATGTTGAAACAATTATATGTTAATATTCCTTTCAGTGAAGTGATTGAGGAAATGCCTGCTTATACCAAGTTTCTGAAGGACATGGTAACCAAGAAAGGAGGCGTTGGAAATTTTTCACGATGGCACTAATGCAAAGTTCCAAATCTATTATCCCACCGAAGATGAGCAATCTTGGGAGCTTAATTATTCCTTGCTCCATAGGAGGGCTCTACATTGGGCAAGCCCTATGTGACTTGGGGGCCAGCATAAATTTGATGCCGCTGTCAATCTTTTGACAATTAAATGTGAGGCAACTTGTACCTACATCCGTGACTCTTCAGTTGGCTGACAGATCTCTGGTTCACCCAGAGGGTAAGGTAAAAGACGTGCTGATCACAATTGATAAATTCATTTTGCCAGCTGACTTCATCATCCTTGATTATGAGGCCGATAAAGATGTGGCTATCATTTTTGGGAGACCTTTCCTATCAACAGGTCGTGCTCAAATTGATGTGCACAAGCGAGAGATCACTTTGAGCATAAACGGATAGAAGCTCAAATTTAATATAATTCGAGCCATGAAGTTTCCTGATAAAAAAGATCTGCCATATTCAGAATATGACTTGAATTTAATTGAAGAAGAGAAGTCTGATGAAGAAGAGGATGCCAACACATCCGTAGCTGTCTGCAATGCGATCGTAGCAAAAACAAACAAGGAAGAAGGATAAATCGTAACGCAAGAAGAAGAGCCGAAGGAAGAAAAAAAAATAATGCAACCTTCTCTTATGGAACCACCAACCCTTGAACTAAAAACCCTACCAACACATCTGAAGTACGCATTTCTGGGGAAGAATGAGAAGCTGCCAGTAATAATTTCCTCTGCGCTCAATGCAGATCAAGAGAATGCACTGATGAGCATTCTCAAGAAGCATGTGCGAGTAATCGGCTGGACGCTCGCTGACATCAGAGAAATTAGCCCCGCGTACTGCATGCACCACATTCGTCTTTAGGATGACCACAAAGAAACCATTGAAAATCAACACAGACTTAACCCTGTGATGAAGGAGGTCGTCAAGAAGGAGATTATCAAGTGACTGGATAAGGGAATTATCTATCTCATTAAACATAGCACGTGGGTCAGCCCCGTGCAATGTGTGCCGAAGAAGGGCGGAATGATGGTAGTCCCCAATGAGAACAATGAATTAATACCGCAAAGGACCATCATTGGATGGCGCATCTGTATGGACTATTGCAAATTGAATGCGGCCACAAAGAAAGATCACTTCTCTCTGCCATTCATCGATCAAATGCTGGACAGATTAGCAAGGAATGATATTTACTGCTTCTTGGATGGATATGCTGGATATAATCAGATCAAAATAGCTCTTGAAAACCAAGACAAGACCACTTCACCTGCCCATATGGGACATTCGCTTTTCGCCGCATGCCGTTTGGCCTCTACAATATGCCAAGCACGTTCCAGAGGTGCATGATGGCGATCTTTTCAGATTATCTCGAGGACTCAATAAAAATATTTATGGATGACTTCTCCATTTATGGAAACACTTATGAAGTCTACATAGCCAATCTGGAGAAAATTCTGAAAATATGTGAAGAGACGAACCTGGTGCTCAACTGGAAAAAATGTCACTTCATGGTAACAAAGGGTACAGTGTTGGGACACAAGGTAACCTGAGAAGGGTTGAAGGTGGATAAAGCAAAGATTGACGCAATTGAAAAGCTTCCACCTCCAACCAATGTGAAGGCAGTGCAAAGCTTCTTGGGGCATGCTGGATTCTATAGACGATTCGTTAAAGACTTTTCTAGAATAGCAAGACCATTGAGTGCGTTACTAGAGGCAGACAGAAAGTTTGAATTTGACAATAATTGCCTCAACGCATTTTGAATTTTAAAGGATGCACTGATTACTGCACCCATCTTAATTGCACCGGATTGGACATTGTCGTTCAAAATCATGTGCGACGCAAACGGGTATGCGATGTGAGCCACACTAGCACAAAAGAAGAAGAAAAAATTGCACCCATCACATATGCAAGTAAAACTCTAAACCCTACTCAAATTAATTATACCACCACTAAAAAGAGCTCCTGGCTGTGATTTTTGCGTTGGAAAAATTTCGGGCATACTTATTGGGAACAAAGGTACTTATTCATATTGATCACTCGGCAATCAAATATTTGATGACAAAGAAGGACGCAAAGCCGAGATTGATCAGATGGGTTTTCCTCCTTCAAGAATTTGATATTGAGATAATTGATCGGAAGGGGACAGAGAATCAAGTAGCGGATCACTTGTCCAGGCTGGAAAATCCAGAGGTTGACTTCAATGAATCTAAAGTGGGTGCTGTATTTTCGAACGAGCAGCTATTCCGCATAGAAGAACTGCCATGGTATGCGGACATTGTTAATTATTTGGTCTATGAACAATTTCCCGAAGATTACACCTACCATCAACGGAAGAAGCTCAAGAATGAATACAGACACTACTATTGGGATGAGCCGAATCTATATAAAAGAGGTGCAGAACAAATCATTCGATTATGTGTACCAGATGCTGCTTAACAACGCATATTGTCACAGTGCCACAATTCACCTTATGGAGGGTACTTTGGAGGACAACGTATTGCAGCCAAAGTTCTACAAAGTGGATTCTTCTGGCCTTCATTATTTAAGGATGCTGCTAACTACACAATGAAGTATGATCAGTGTCAATGCACTGGCAACATTTCATGGAAGAACGCAATGCCGATGAATACTATCTTGGAGCTGGAACTATTTGACGTATGGGGGATTGATTTCATGGGATCATTCCCTCCTTCAAACGGTAAGCACTATATTTTATTAACCGTCGACTACGTCTCTAAGTGGGTAGAGGCAATTACATGCGCCGCAAGTGATGCGACAATAGTCTCCTAGTTCCTGAAGAAAAATATTTTCACTCCTTTTGGCATTCCCCGTACCATCATAAGTGATGAAGGATCACACTTTTTCAACCACAATATAAAGGAGCTGCTGCGCAAGTACAACATCCTCCACAAAGTGGCCACCACATACCATCCGCAAACAAATGGCCAAGCCGAGGTGTCCATTCGTGAAATTAAATTGATACTTGAGAAGGTAGTCAAACCTTCGTGGAAGGATTGGGCAATGAAGCTTGATGATACGTTATGGGCATACCGAACCACATTTAAAACACCTATAGATATGTCCCCCTATGCGTTGGTATTAGGCAAAGCGTACCACTTGCCGTTGGAGCTGGAATATAAAGCATTGTGGGTGGTCAAGAAACTAAATTTCAACTTAAAGAAAGCAGGAGAAGTGCAGAAAATGCAATTGGTCTAGCTAGAAGAATGGAGGAACAACGTATATGAAAATGTGAAAATTTACAAAGAGCACACCAAGCACTGGCATGATCAACGCATATGCGGTAAGAACCTCCAAGTCGAGCAGAAGGTCTTGCTTTTCAATTCACGTCTGCGACTCTTCCCGGGAAAGCTAAAGTCTCGTTGGTTCGGACCGTTCGAAATTTGACAAATGCTTCCGCATGGCATGGTGGAATTATCAAATGACAACGGAACCAACATATTCAAAGTAAATGGGCAACGAGTAAAGGCATACCATGGAGAAGACTGGCATCAGTAGTCAACTCCATGGAACTAAGAAACTTTGAATGAAGAAGGAAGTAGACGGTTCCTACGTTATCAAATGATCTCAATTTATTAGGGACACAAGTTTTTGGAAACTTTAAGTCTTCAACTCTTTTCTCCACTACTTAGAATTTTCACTATCTCTTCAGCTATCTTTTCAATTTTCAGTCCTAATTTTATAAAAAATAAATAAATAAATAATGCCTTTTATTTTGTTTAAAATAATTTGATCCTCTCTTTGTTTTCCTTACCAAGATCGAGGCGCTGGATTGCGGGAACGTATGCGAAGCAACACTTATCTTATTCCATCATCGCAACCCAACAAAGAATGATCGCCGCAAGATGGATGGGTCAGTACAATGTAGGCGACAATGCTAAATTTGGGGGTGTACTCTTCCTTATCTTTACTTCAAACTTTACGCTATCATATTGCATATTAATTTTCAAAGTTTTATCACAGCATCCTCTTTGACTACCGCAATCATACTACAAGTAGATAATTTTAGTCGTTACCGCATGTTGTTCTCTACCAAGTATGATTTCAATGATGAAAAATATGCTTCTATCTCTTTCGTATATACTAGAGTCAACGTAAATCTTAGGATACTCACCTCATGAAATATTTCTCGAAGTTAGGGGTTTGCTAGCTTTCTTTCAAATTTTCTTTACAATGCATTCTTTGACCATCGCATGACTTATTTTAATCTTTTGGCAATGAGGACATTGCCGAATTTTAAATTTGGGGGTGGGGTATTTGTTTCCGACTTTGCTAAAAAAAATAAAAAAGAATAACAACTCCATTGTCAACACAACGGGAAACCCATGTTGATAAGAGTTAAGTTATGAAAGGTATTTACCCGTAGTTGGATGTCTGCATGACACGTGGGGGCAAGCTAAAATGAAAGTAAGTCACCACGGTAAGTATAAATAAATGACTGTAACTCCACTACCAAATTGGTATGAGTTTAGTCTGAGGAAGAGTACATTGCCCGTAGTTGGATGCCCGCATGACACCTGCAGGGGCAAGCCAAAACGAAGGTAAGGCACTCGGATCAGCGCAAAGTCAGAAAAAATAGCAATGAAGAAAATTTCTGTGCAAGGATAAATCATTTGACACCCCAGTGGAAAATTTTCTTTTTGAAATAAATCATGTGATGTTCCGAAATTCAGTAAAGTCCTTTTGAAAGTTAAGCTTGCAATCCCTAATTCCTAGAAATATTTTAAGAAGAGATTTGAATAAGATTTAAGGAAATTCTAGCATATAGGACTTGAATGAAGTATCCTTGAGAAATCTAGGGAAAGAACTTTACGGTTAACTTGCTAAAGGAATCTTTAGCTTATGCTTGAGGACAAGCATTGTTTAAATTTGAGGGTGTGATAATAGGCAGAAATGCACGTTATCATAGTGCCAAGTTCTTAAACAATGTTGGATTGCGTTGATAGAATATGTTAAATTGCGTCCGTTAAGCATAAATTCTATAATATTGCGACCGCATGCGTCCAACGCATTAGATCAGTTGATCTTTATATTTTTGTGCAGAATAATGCGTTAACGCAATGTAAAGAATGTGATCATAGGAATACATCGGTCAAACGCAACTTCATCGCAAGACTTTGCGTTGATCGTGCTCACAAACATTTATTGAACGCTAAGATGTGGATATACTATGTTATGCATAAGATGATGCGATACTACTTCTAGATATGCGTTAATTATGAATGTTCTTGTATTATGCCACGCGTTGTCACAAGTTTCCTTACGTTGGAACCAAGTGTAATTCCACCACAAGTTTCTCGGTGTGATCCGAGGTCGAACACAGGGACTATTTTAGGTTATTGCGGTATGTTCGTGATATTTGCAACCAGGTTTTTCAATCTTTAAAGGTGTTTTGTACAAGTATTAAAATACGCGGTAAAGTAAAGGAAAGCAGTAAAAATGCGATAATAAAATAAAGTACACTAAACCTAAGCTAGATGATACAAGATACAGGCTTTATGATACAAGAAGCTGGGATCCAGGCTGGCTGTGAAGGTTATGCAAAGAACGTGGAATGCACTGACAAGTCTTATGTACAAAGCAGAGAGAGAAAGATAACTAATACAGACATCGCAAGTTCTTAATTGCGTTAAATCTACAAACACAGTTCTGCTTTTCTCTTGGCGTACGCCTTTCAGTGATCAGCCGCGCTCCTACATGTCTGTGGTGAAACAGAGACGAACGTAATGAACGCAAGGTTGCTTCCATGTTTGGAAGCACTAATCACTTTAGTTAACGCATTCTTCTAACCTTCTATCGATAGATCAGAATAGCATCTTCACTTCTACTCTCACAGGTGAAGATATCATCTAGCATGCCTGTGCTAAACGTATTTTATCTCTTTAGCACAAATTAAGTACTCGTTTAATTCATATTAACTATCAGGGGATTAAGAAAACATCATAGAGAAAGTGATTAATGGGGGAACGAAAATAGGCAGAGAATGGAATATGAAAGCGATCGAGACATTCAATATATCTATTAAGCATATGATACATGGTTTTGTGAATGAAGAGATAAAGAAAGTGAAATACAATTATGAAAAGAGATAGAACAGATACAAACAAGCACCAACGTCTTGGCACCAATTTGGATGGACATCTATTTGCCGGATTGGATGGATCGGACGAATGGATGAGCTTCCCTCTCAGGCTTGCTCAACTAGTAGTAGGGTTCTGAACAGAGCTTTTTGGCGGGTATCTGGCAGATTATACTAAGACTCACCTCTCGGCCTTGTCTCTTATTCTTCCTAGATTTCTTCAGTTAAGCACTCAGCTCAGCCTTTCTCTCAACATTTTAGCAGCAATTAGCCCCGTATGAAGTAGTATATTTTCTCTAAAATCAATGGGGGTATTTATAGGTGAACGTTTGACTCCGGTCTTATGGTCCTCACTTTTTGTTATGGAATTTTCGAAGATGGAGGAATAATTATTCTTTCTGTTATGCAATCAGACCGTCAATTCTGCACAATCGTTAGTTGTACACGTGTCGCAATCCTCTGCTTTTGCGTTGCTCAGCTGCATCTTTCGATCGTGTGTTCGCATGCGATGTTATTTTTATTACCGCATGCAGTTGAAATACAGCTTTAGATTGACTGTCGCATTGCGCCGTCATTGCGGTAATAGTCTTTTCATTGTTTATTGACGGGCGCAATGTGACAGAGATGCATTGATCAGTTCGTCTTGAGCCTTAATCGCAAGCGATGACATAGTTTCCTGTAAAACAGAGTAAATTTCTCCTTGTCTTCCATCTTTATGGTGTTAGTGGGTGTAATTGCAATCATTTATAATTATTGTAATTCTAAGCTAATTTTCATACAATCGACGCATATTCACTATCTTTTGGCCGCAATATCTAGATAAGGCAGTATAAATAACTTGTATTTCTACAAGTTATCAACATTCACCCAAGAAGAATCACCATAACATGGTGGACGCATCCAGACGAAAGGACAATTAAGATTGATGGAATAGAAAGTTGACGACAGTCGGATCCAAATTAAGTTAACAGCCGATAACGGTCACAAGTACATCCAGCTTTATCGGTGAAAATTATTCGACACGTCAGTCAGGAGTTAAAGTTGTCCCATTTATACAACTAGGAGAGAGAAGCCGCCTTTCACCTTTGATGCCCTATAAATACCAAGTGCATTCTTCAGTTAAGGGGTTAAGCAGTCGATTACTTCAACTCTTTACAAGTTCACACCTCTGTGTATAGTTTTCTTTTCCATTCTACAGAGGAGCTAGAGAAGAGTGGTGACGCTGGAGATCGTCCAAGGCAGCTCGAGAGAGAACCTTGTGGCGTAAGAGCAGAGAGCAGGCTGACTCTCGCGAAAGCGAGAATATCTTTAGAGCATGAGTAGAAAGAGTGTAACACCTGTTGGCAAGACATTGCACCAGGCTCTTTACGATACTTGCATTGTTATTTTGTACTTCATCTTATATCTATTCAATGGAAGTTCTATTTCTACATCTGCTCACTCTCTTAATACGCATGAGTAGCTAGATTAGTTGAATGGTTGAGAGGAACTAAGCTAACATGATCTAGGAAGTTCTTTGCCTGCGATTGTCTTGTTTTATGTTATGCAAAATACCCCTTAGAGTTACTCAAGAGAGAATCTAAAGAAAGAACCTAATGTCTCCAAAGAGCTAGGTTAGAATCTGGACTCGAAAGAGCAAGATTAGGCCTGCATAAACAAGAGATAGGGACTTAGAGATAAGCTCTGTTTGTCAACTTGCATTGCATGCATCCTAAGAATAGGAGTGATATTATATAGTCACATATTTGTGTGAATGTCATGTTGTCATCGCATAAATAGGGATAGAGGTTTATGCGTAAACCCTGTAGACTTATCGCATGCGTTCTAGCTTTAGAAGCCGTGGCATTCATGCCGAGAGGTGGTTTACTATTGTATGCATGTTGCATGATCGCAAAGCATGAACATATCCTAGGGAGTGTTAGCCAAAACCATCTCAACCCATTCACCGCATATTCATCGTATTTTCTGTTTACCAACCCTTTTCAAACTCTGCCGCATTTATTATTAATTTTCATCAACGCAACAACAACCCAACACTTGTTTATTTAACTGGTTACTGCAAGTTTTCATAAAAATCTCCAACGCGACTATTTTCACAAGTCCCTGTGTTCGACCCTGGACTTACCAGGAAACTCAGAGGAATTTACACTTGGATTCTGCTGGGGAAACTTGAGTGCACAACGCTATCCATCAACACCTATCATCCATAATTTCTACACTTCATAAATTCAAGCATCAGCATCATTTCATAATTTTCGTATTTCTTAGCCAATTTCTATACTATTGACGCAACTTTCTTTTCTTTCTGCTGAAATATCTAAATAAAACAACATAAATAACTTGTATTTCTACAAGTTATCACCCGACTTGGAGGTTATTGCCGCATATTTGTTTTTCATGCCAGCACTTTGCGCACTTCTTGTAAATCTTTGCGTTCTCATATGCGTTCATTCTCCATTCCTCCAGCTCGACCAATTGAAGTTTCTCACTTCTCCTACTGTCTTTAAGTCAAAGTTTAGTTTCTTCACCACCCACAATACTTTGTGCTCCAGCTCCATGGGTAAATGACATGTTTTACCAAATACCAACGCATACAGGGACATGCCTATAGGTGTCTTATAGGCAGTCCGGTATGCCCACAACGCATCGTCTAGCTTTGTTGCCCAATCCTTTCGTGAAGGCTTTACCACCTTCTTCAGTATCAACTTGATCTCTCGGTTGGACATTCGACCTGACCATTCATCTGCGAATGGTATGCAGTAGCTACTTTATGGAGGATATTATATTTGCGCAGCAATTCTTTGACAATGTGATTGACAAAGTGGGAGCCCTTCATCACTTATTATATGGCACATGGAGTGCCAAAACAAGTGAAAATGTTTTTTTCTTCAGGAATTTAGAGACTACTGTCGCATCGCTTGCGGCACATGCCACTTCTTCTACCATTTGGACACAAGTCCGACAGACTAACAAAATATAATTTGACCACTCGATGGTGGGAATGGTCCATGAAATCCAATGCCCCAGACGTGAACAACTCTAATTCCAAAATGGTGTTCTCAGCATCGCATGTTTCCATGAAATGTTACCCGTGGCTGGCACTGGTCACACTTCATCATGTAGTTATTTGAATCCTTAAACCAGTCTTGGGCAATAGTATTCACTTTGTAATACTTGAGCTGCGGTGCGCTATCCTCCAAAGTGCCCGCCATATGGTGAATCATGACATTTGCGATAATATGAGTGATTGTGTAGCAGCATTTGTAACATAGTCGCAGAATCTGGTCTGCCCCCTTTCTTATATCAGATTTGGCTCATCACCCAAAAATACTATGATTCTGTCTTCGTGCTTGAGCCGCCTCTTCTTGGTCGTCGGTGTAATCTTCGGGAAATTGCTCGCAAACCAGATAATTTACCATGTCTGCGTACCATGGCAATTCTTCAATATGAAATAGCTGCTCGGCTGGGAATACCACACTCACCTCTGACTGATCGTGGTCAAACTCTAGATTTTCCAATATGGATAATTGATCCGCAACTTGGTTCTCCGTCCTCTTGAGATCACTTATTTTTATGTTGAATTCCTAGAGAAAGAGAACCCATCTAATCAACCTCGGTTTCGCGTCCTTCTTTGTCATCAAATACTTTATCGTCGAGTGGTCAATGTGGATAAGTACTTTTGTTCCCAGCAAATATGCTCTAAATTTCTCCAACGCAAAAATTACCGTAAGCAGTTTTTTTTCTATGGTGGTATAGTTAGTTTGACCAGGATTCAAAGTTTTACTCGCATATGCGATGGGATGTAATATTGTTTTTCTCTTTTTTGCCAGTACTGCTCCCATTGCATACCTGCTCGCATCGCACATTAATTCAAAGGGAACTATCCAATCTGGTGCGATCAACATGGGTGCGGTCATCAATGCGTTCTTCAGAATCCTGAATGCGTTAAGGCAATTGTCATCAAATTCAAATTTTCTGTCAGCCTTCATCAACGCATTGAGTGGTCATACTATTTTTTAAAAGTCTTTGACAAAACGTCTATAAAATACGACATGCCCCAAGAAACTTCATACAGCCTTTACAATTGTTGGAGGTGGGAGTTTTTCAATTGCTTCAATTTTTTTCTTGTCCACCTCCAACCTGTCCCTAGATACCTTATGCCTCAGCAAAATGCCCTCCTTCACCATAAAGTGGCATTTCTTCTAGTTAAGTATGAGGTTCGTCTCCTCGCATCTTTTCAATATCTTCACAAAGTTGGCAAGACAAACTTCATATGTATGCCCATATACAGAGAAGTTGTCCATGAATATTTCTATAGAATCTTCAAGATATTCTGAAAAGGTGGTCATCCGGTGACGATCCTTTGCAGTATCAGCTTGTTATTTGCATTGGGGACTATCGTCATCCCATCTTTTTTTGGCACACACTACATGGGGTTGACCCACGTGCTGTCTACTATTGGATACATTATGCCTATGTCTAACCACTTGATTATCTCCTTCTTTACGACCTCTTTCATCGCAGGGTTGAGTCTGCGCTGATGTTCGATTGATCCCTTGTGGTTTTCTTCAAGATAAATTCTATGCATACAGTATGCAGGGCTAACTTCTCGAATGTCTGCGAGCGTCCAACCAATCACTCGCACATATTTTCTCAGAATGCTCAGCAGCGCATTCTCTTGGTCTTCATTAAGTTCAGAGGAAATGATTACCGGTAACTTTTCATTTTTCCCCAGAAACGAATACTTTAGGTGGTTGGGCAGGGTTTTCAGCTCTATTATTGGTGGTTGTTTTAAGGACGGTTGCATTGTTTTTCTTTCTTCTTTTACTATCGGCTTTTCTTCTTAGGTTTCGATCATCTCATCTTCCTTGTTTGTTTTTTCTATGATCGCATTGCATGTAACAATAGATGTGATCGCATCTCATCTTCACTTTCATCTTCAGGCTTCTCTTCTTCATTTAAACTCTTTTCTTTGTCAGATTCATTTAGGTCGTTTTCGTTAAGATACTTCATGGAACGGATAATGTCAAACTTGAGCTTCTGTCCATTCACGCTCAAGGTGATCTCTCCCATGTGCACATCAATCTAGGCACGATCGGTTGATAAAAATGGTCGCCCCAGGATAATCGGCACATCCTTGTCGGCTTCGTAGTCAGAGATGATAAAGTCGGCTAGTAATATAAATTTATCGATTGTGACCAGCACGTCCTTCACCTTCCCCTCTGAATGCACCAAACAACTATTGGCTAATTGGAGAGTCATTGTCGTGGGCACAAGTTGCCCCACATTCAGCTACTTAAAATTGACAGAGGCATCAAGTTGATGTTGGCTCCAAGGTCACATAGCGCTTGCCCGATGTACAATCCTTCAATGGAGCAAGGTATAGTAAAACTCCTAGGATCGTGCATCTTCAGTGGGATTAGGAATTTTGAGCTCTGCGTCAAAGCCACCATGGCAAACTTACCAGTGCCTCTCTTCTTGGTCACCATATCTTTGAGAAACTTCGCATATGCGAGCATCTTCTTAATCACTTCAGTGAACGGAATATTAATATGCAATTGTTTTAACATAGTCATGAAGCGTTGGTACTGTACCTCGTTGTTCTTCTTCTTTTTGAGTCTCTGTGGGAAAGGTGGCAAATGTACTCTCACGGTCCCCTAATCTTTTGGTTCTAAGGTGGACTCAATCTCTGGCTCTATCGCTTTTTTTTTCTCCTTCTTCTTCTCGGGTCATCGTAACCTCAGGTTCCAGTGTAATTGGAGCAGTCCCGCTAGGCTCCTTCTTCTCCCCTATCATAGTCTTTCCACTCCGCAATGTCACAACTTGACATTGCTCTTTACCCATTCCCCCTGGGTTGCATGGGAGTTTCGTTGAACTCGGTAGGGCCCCTTGCAGTCTGTTCTTCATTTCGCTCGCAATCTGGCCCATCTGTAGTTCTAGGTTGCAGATAGACGTCGCCTGGTTTTGAAGCACACTTTCGTTCTTCTCGATATATTGCTTCAACAAACTTTCCAACGAGAAAGATTGTGGCGGTTGCGAACTACTGGCTTGACTACTCGTCTGACCGTTATTTTGCGGGAAAATTCTGGTGGCCCTTCTTTTTGCACCACTGATTAGAAAATTTGCTGCTGATTTTTCCCCGCAGAGTTAGGGTTGTTTCTCCACCCAGGGTTGTAGGTGTTAGAGAATGGATTATTCTTCACAAAATAAATAAACTGTGGTTTTTGTAGGCATTCCTCCATTGTGTGTCCTTCACCACAAGCAGCACACCTTGCGGGTCTGGTTGATTGCGTTCACTTGCCCATTATGCAGTGTTGGGCTGTTGATTGCGATTCCCTATATTAAGTTCATCATCGCAATCATCTGACTCTAAAGTGATGCGATAGCACCATTGTTTGCGTCATTATCCTTTATTCTCAATCTCTAATCGCTCTCTCTTCAGTCCTCGTGATTTTTAGAGATGCGATCGAGGATGTTCTTAGCCTCATCATACGTTTTGTCTAATAGACCACCAACGGCCGTAGCATTGGCAACGGTCTGCGAAGCGGGATTTAATCTGTGATAAAAAAAATCTCCATTTGCAAGCAGACTGGTAATCCGTTGTATGGGCAGACCTTTGCCAACCTCTTAAACCTCGCTCAGGCATCGCTGAACGATTCATCCATGTCCTGTTCAAAATGTATGCGTCAGAGTTAAAAAAAGAGTTGATAACACGGAAGAAACGATGAATATGCGGGGGGGTTGAGAAGGGGTTCAGCTAACACTTCCTAGGATGCGTTCATGTTATGCAATCATGCAACACACATACAATAGCAAGTCATCTCTCAATGCAAATGCTATAACTTCTAATTCTAGAATGCATGTGATTATGCGATGAGTCTATAGGACCTACACATAAGCCTCTATTCTTGTCTATACGATGAAAATTGGCATTCACACATACAAGGCGACCACATAATATCATAACCTATCTCTAGGGTGCATGTGATACATGTTGGAAAATAAAGCTTATCTCTAAGTCTCTGTCTCTCGCTTATGCAGATCTAATCTCGCTCTTTCGAGTCTAGGTTCTAACTTAGCTTTCTCAAGCCTTAGGTTCTTTCTTTAGACTCTCTCTCGAGTAGCTCTAAAGGGATGTTGGGCGCAACATAAAACAAGATAATCGCATGCAATGAAGATCCTAGGTCATGTTAGCTTAGCTCTTCTCACCCATTCGATAGATTTAGCTACTCATGCGTGCTTTTAAGAGAGTGAACAGATGTAGATAAGCAAGTTACATTTTATATATATAGAGTTGAAATACAAAATAACAATGTGAAATGAGAATACAGCGCACTGTAGCATCTCTTGCTTCCCAAGACTTTACACTATTCTTCTCTACTCTGTTCAAAAGATAGTCTCAACTCTCGGCGAGATTAAGCCCTCTTCTACTTTTTCATGCCTCTGGGTTCTCTCTCGAGCTGACAAGAGCGATCTTTCGGCATCTCTTCCTTCTCTCACTCCACCTTCTAAGTGAAAGAAAAACTGTAAAACAAGGCTACTTCTATCTAAGGGAATTATACTAACTGTCTGAACTCCTTCACAGACGATTACCTTCGGTATTTTATAGAGCTTCGGGGTGAAAGGCATCTTCTCTCTTATGATTGCACTGATGGGAATGGCATTAATTCTCTGTCTGATGCACTGAATATTTGTCACCGAAAAGTTGAGTGTAGTTGCTAACAGTATTCGTTAACAGCTTGTCAACTTAATTCGGACTTCGACCGTCATCAACTTTTTGTTCCATGTGAATTTTATTATGCTTTTCACTCAGATGCGCCCACCAAGTTGCGTCAGCTCTATGCGGCAATCCTTCTTAAGCAGATATTTACAAGCGCAAATCACCGCAAAGCCTTGCAGTAACGCTATGTTCGACCGTTGATTTCTTGTGATCGCATTTTCTGCATTGTGTCAACACATATTCTGCATAAAAATACATAAGTTAACTATTTTCATGCGATAGACGCATGCGACTGCAATATTATGAACTTACTGCTTTTTTGACGCAATTTTATATATTTTATCAACGCAAACCGTCATTGTTTAATAACTTAGCACTGTAATAATGTGCATTTCTGCCTGTTATCAGGGGACATTCCCAGGATGCCTCGAGGCGATGCACAAAACGTTATCCAACCTAATGAGAGAGACTATGGTATATGTTGTCACACGTCCTGATCCCACTTACTATGAACATTCTCTCCATTCACCTTGGTATTGACCTACCCAAACACCATCCTTTAGGGGGATACTCCTAGGGTGCCTCAAGGCCAAAGATAGATCTAACAGTGTGAACATTAGGGAGAAACGTGAAAAGGTTTCAGTAAGGTATCATATACCCCAAGTACCTCCCACTGAATGTTCTACCTAGGGATTTATTAACTTAGACAATTCGGCTACTGATTTTATCTAAGTGTGAGTTTAATTTGCTAAAAAAACTCTTGCTTTTGATAATTAAAAAAGTTCTAATCAAATCCCATTAAATACTTTAACAGACTATCATTAAATTTACATGCATGCAACACTATCTAATTCACCTTTCCAGCTAGGTTCCCACGTAGGGGTATTCTGTTTCCGTCAGTTTAAATACCCCAGTCTAGTCAAAACCCGCCTAAGAGAAATGGTCCCTTATAGATAGATTTGGTACATATTTAATCTTTTATTAGTCAATTTAATTCTTTAAACTGACTAAAAAATTAAACTTAGGTTTCTAATCTCATTAGAATCGTGATCTTAGATTTATCTCCATCAAACTTTAAAACTCTTTAAAACATGATTCATGCCTAAGTTTGCATGCATATCTTTCTTATTGATTTTAGTTCTAATTTCCATTATAACTCTTATAAAAGGAAACAACCAAAATCATCCATATTGCTAAGCTAGACAAGGTATTACTCTTATAAATTTAACCTATGTGTCATGCTTCATGCAATGTCCATTCATTACTATATGTAACTCTTATATAAAAAGTAATGAACTAAGGATACATGCTTCCATACACCCTTATACTATAACACTTATAATATAAAGATGATGCATGCATATATATAACTCTTATATTATATGATATGCATGAGCATGCTCTTAAAGTAATTTAATCATGGAAGTTACTATATTATAACTCTTATAATATAAAGATGATGCATGAATAAATGCATAACCTATGGTGGGATTTAAAACTATATAGCATACTATATGACATATAATTTAAACATACATCTCATGTACATTTATCAAAAAATTAATGGACTAAGATTATTAGCCTAAAAAACCGAAATTAAATCTATCTATTACATTAAACCATATTGGTCCCTAGGCCCCATTGTTGGAAAGGCTCGGTTCAAATAGGTGAACCGGGTCTTGAACTGCCCGGGCGAAGCCTCGCTCCCTGATCGTATAGTTTTTCCTTGTGATCGTCTAGTAAAGTTGGTCGAGTAACCACGCTCGTGTAGCAACGATCAAGTACCTTTGACTATGCAATGAAGCATAAAGGCCACTCGATCTTGTAGCGCACCGAGTATTAACAATTGCTAAACGATCAAGTAGACGACCACTATGCGATGAAGCATGATCATCTAGATGATCGAGGAGCAAGCGCCAAGTAACACTTACCGAGTGATCAAGTAGCCAGTGACTATGCAATGAAGCATGCTGGCCCACTCGATCGTTTAGTGCGCGTGCCTACCATGCAACGATTATCCCATACTCAACGATTGTTTACCCTCATCGTTTACACGATCGTAAACATTTTACTCGTTTGTTTAGCATCAACCATACGATTGTTTAGTAATTTCTACACGATCAAGTTAGAATGTTTCTAATCGATCATTTAGCCAAATATAAACGATTGTTTAGCCTGGGCTACACGATCTGACCAACTCTTGGTCTTCTTCTTCTTCGAAGTATTCTGCATCTCTGTGTCTTAAAGGTTCATCACGAGCGACTCTTACAGACTCAAACTCTTTGAATACAAACTCGATAGCAAGTTAATATGCCCAAAAACATAGGGGCCATTTACAAATTAACTTTAAAATGTAAAATAAAGCAATAAACAGAGGCAAACATCCCAAAAACTCCATTAACTCACATCCATAAAAACATTTAACACTTAAACATTATGTAGACATGCTTAAAAACCACCAAGAATGTAAATGAAAATCAATACATCAATGGATTTGGAATATCAAAACAACCTGACTCTGATACTAATTGAAGGAACTCTTATTCAAGAGAACCAGTGAGCGGAAGCAAGATCTTTCCAAACCCCTTGTGAAAGAATAAACGCATTCACAAACATACAACCACAATTATGCATTATAAAGTAAGTTACAACATACTTTAAACTAAAACAAAGGGAATCGAGTAACAGACCTTTGAAGAATTGTTCTTCAAGGATTCTCTCGATCTACAATGGCCAAGCGTCCCAGCAAACACTATGTCAAGCACGAACACAACGAACAACCAGTGACTCACGAACTGTCAGATCCTCAAAAAGTGGCACTCAACACTACCACTCAGTTACCTTGGTATTCTCGGAGTGAGAAACCAGGAGGCGTAGGCTCTGTGTGAATTTGGTAGAGGGAAGGAGGAATTATATGATCAAGTTAAATGATCGAATAAGTGGGAGAAAGGGTTAGTCTATCGTATAGACAATGGGTACTCGATCGTCTAGTAATGAGGAGCAATCGTCTAGTAAACTCGTTTGGTAGTTTACTCTCTCAAAAGGGCTATCGTATAGCTTTCTTTCACTCGATCGATTATTATGCGATAATAATGTGATTCTTCAAAAATTGAAAACTCTTTTCATTTTATTCTTCAGTTATTAAAACTGAAAATAACCTCTCACTTGCACGGTTAATGGAGAAAAGAAAATAACCAACTAACAATTATCTCATATTTGTTTTTATTATAAATAAATATAATAACCAATTTATCATATTATATTTATAACCTATAGTTTTAATATCACATAATATGTAATATTTAAACTATAGTTCTTTTCTCCTTTATTTAATATAAATCATATATATATTAATTCCTCCAATTAATGTATCTAATACATCAAATCAATTATATCACATATAATTGAACCTATTTAATTATATCATATATAATCAAATTCCCTTTTGTTAATTTGAACACTTCAAACTAACCCAAAAACTGATTCTCAACTTGAATCCATTGAGCTATCAAGAGAACCTTATGGACCTGTAGTTTGAAGCTCCAACGGTACGTGAATAACTGACTAAACTCTTTAATCACAATATTCACCATCCATTAACTGTCGGGCACTTCATTAAAGACCGACAGCTACACTCTTCGCACTATACATATATTTCTATGTTCATTAGATATAACCAACCAACAGTACGCTAACCCTTCACAGATTGCTCGTAAGTACAGTTGGGCCAATTTACCGTTTTGTCCTTGTAGTTACACCTAACTCCTTAAGTATCATTGATTCCTCTAATGAACAATACATCATTGTCGTACTGTAAGTGAACACTTCTCGGGCTATGAGAAGGTGTGGCACCACATTGTTCAAGCCCCAAAATCAGCCCTTAAGGGAGCAATCTATCTACTTACCCTACTTCAGGGAAGAGTGAATCCTGTCTTGTGTAGCTGAGTTCCCAGCTCCCTAATCAGACGAATCCCCAAAGTGATAGGTTTGAGTCAGTGATCTGGCCACTTGCACCTATGCAAATCAAAGGACCGCCCTTATAGACAGGAGTTCCCAACTCACTCAGGATTAAGGTCATGTTACCTATGGTCATCCTAGTGAAATGAAAGTCTCTGTCATGAACNCTTATAGAAACTCCTTTGTATAGGATACCTCCACTTGCATGTCTCCACATGAATGATCAGGATCAGACCATCTGTAGCACTTTACAACACTTGTAACAACTACAAAGTGGGTCGTATCCATAGTGTCACTAGGATAAGGTTTTTCTCCTTTATCCATATACTACAGATCATTTAGGTTATCACTTAAGGCATGATCCACTTGTACGTCTCCATATACATGCTTAAGTTACAACGATAACCAGAAATCTTAGTTTATTCGTTTGTGGTTCATGCAACTAAAATATCTCATATTTCATAGACAGTAGTGAAGAAAATATCTCATATTATTACATCACAAATGTTTGTTCATATACTTGTTTACAAACTATAGGACCCTATGAGATTTAGGGCATCAATCCCAACAAATAGTACCTTCATTTTTCAATGATAGACAATGATAGTTGTCTATCACATTCTATCAGATAGAATATTGATATTAGTTCATTTATATAAACTGATAAAACCTCACAGAACCCCTTTGATTTAATACAAATTTGAAGAAAAACATTCGAAATTCTATATATATATATATATATATAAAGCTATCAATGTCTATCACAAGTAAGTGGTAGGTGAATGATTAAAATATTTTGCCATCGCTTTCAAACCTCTACTAATCAAATGAATTTATAATATCGATCCTACTCCTATTAATACAAAGATGTAGTAATAATGGTAAGTCTGGGTCAATCTGCAAAGAAGCACTAGCATGAGTTTTTCGTTAAGTCAATTTCCTAATTAGAGCGGTAAGTGGGGGGTTTTGTGTGGATAGTGATAGTAGAATGCAAGAAAAATAAAATGCAAGGGTAAATGTAAACTAGGAGTTGGATTTATCTAGTTTTGAGAGCAATAAAGACTCAATGCAATTTCAATCATCGAGTTCCATTAATTAGACATACATTCAATTTTATGCTTGCACAACAACTTGCTTAACTCCACTGAACTAGCTTCTACAAAGGCGAACAACTAATTACGACCAAACCAAGAAACCGTCCTAATTATTAATTAAGGTTGGAAAATCATTCCCTAACTAAACTACATGTCTCTAAATTCCATTGAGTTCGAAAGTGTCCATACAGAAATTAAAACATGCGCCTTACGTTTTAGGATTCTATTCTGTCGATTAACCAATTGGAAAACCTAAGCTTTTAACCAAATTTATCTTTGAACCTAACAATTCATGCACTCTAGGAATAGCTATCAAATGCATAATTAACTATTTTCTACTTAGGTGATCGAGCTAGACATTCGAGAAGAGAATATGACATAGCTACGAATAGATAGTGAGGTAATGCATGCTTACGAGTGAAAAGTCAACAACATGAACATACATATCGAAATTGAAACTGATTAAAAGAAAACATAAATTCAGAATGCATACAATCCAAGAACAAAAAACACAAGAAATAAAGAAAGAATTCTTGCTCCAAAACTAGATAGAAATTATCACATTGATTCATAGACAAAGTAAGGAGGAGGTCCAATCTATTGTTTACAACCCAAAAGAAAAGCAAAATCTAACCTAATGATGCTAAAAAGATAATGGAAGAAGAAGAAATTGAGGTCTCTCCTCAGCTTCCATCAATTTCTACATCATAATTGCCCTAATTGAAAAAGACACTTATAGCATTGAGGTAACATTGTGGCACTCTTATCATAGTGTAGGTCCTTAGCGTCACGATGTTGAGCTTTACACTCATAGCACGCGCTTTGAATCTTTGTCAAAGTTCGGGGCATCGCAACACTCTAAGGTAGTGTCACGACGCTTTCTGATATACACACTACTGCTTTTCAGCGTAAATGCAGTGTAAAGGGTGGTGTTACAACGTTCTCGCCAGGGGTATTTTGGTCATTTCACGTCATTGAAGCTTTGGGTACTTGATTTCATTTTCGACAGTTCCAAATCAATCTCGAATAGTCTATAAAGCTCCAAAATGCATGAAATGCTCGAATTCCTACAAGAATAGATATTTAATAATTTAAACATAACAAGCAAAGAAAATTAAGGACATTAAAATAGCCCTTCTCGAGAACTATCAGTGAACTTCTACAAGCAAGTGGTAGGTGAACTTCCATCACTATGATAAACACAGATAGATGTCTGTCTGTCTCTATCTATTGATAGACAGTGGTAGAAAATCAGTAGCTAGACACAGATAGACAACTATCAATATCTAGGAAGCTCTCTCAAGCAAATGAACCCCATTTAGCCAATGTTTTCTCCATATTCATGGCCATTGCATTGATGTTATAGTTTTCAATGGATTACAAAATAGTAGATATCAAACTTTTATAAGCAACTATCTACAAGCAACATGTAGGTGAACTTCTATCCATGTGATAGATACAGATAGTTGTCTATCACTAGGTATATAGACTATGACATACACCCCTAAGCATTGTATTGATGTTAAAGTTATTCTATAATTGCTAAAGTTCCTAAGACAGACAGTGATAAATGTATTGGAGGGAAGTTATGGTCTTTCAATTATGTTATTAAACAAAATTCCTTCAACCCAAATTCAGCTATATGACCATTAAAGTTGAAAGCCAAGACATTCAGCTTCTTTGTAAAATAATGCCTTTTTATTAGGTAGTTGAGGAATTGTGTGTGTATTTTTCTATTTTAATATTAAGAAAGTAGCCAAAAGGACATTTATTAACTTGAGGAACATTTGTTTGATCTAATTTCGTTCTTATTAGTTTTAACACCGCTAAACTGAAGTACACAGTAACCCTTAAGTTTATATTGCCTTTTTCCATAACTAATTCATGTTTCACCTATTGAAAAGATATAATTAAACAATATGTTAACCATTAAATTTTAAATATATTATCTAGTCTATGTATCATATAAAACTACCAATAACTAGCAAAAAAAACTATCAACAAAATCGTTATCTATTCTCTATTGATAGATAGTGATAGTGTTCTATCACTTGGTCTATCACTATCAATTTCCCGTTTGTTGTCTATTATTGTCGTTTTATTTAACATTTTTATTATTAAAAAAAAAAACTACTAGCCACAACAAGCAACAAAACAATCAATAAAATTATTATTCTATTCTCTATTGATAGACAATGATAATGTCTATCGCTGATAGACAATGATAGAACACTATCTCAGATAGACTATAATTGTTATTATCTATCTATAAGTATATAGACCATGACATACATTCCTTGGACATTTATATTCTACAAGTAAAGGGTGAACTTCTACAATGCAGCAAATATCAACATTCTACAAGCAAATGGTAGATTAAATGAACTATCAATGTATATCATAAGCAAGGGGTAATTGTTTAGAAGTAGGTTAACTTCTACAATCAAAGGGTGGGTGAACTTCTATCATTGTGATAGATACAAATAGATATCTGTGGGTGAACTTCTATCATTGTGATAGATACAAATAGATATCTATCTGTGTCATAGATAAACAGTGATAATGTTACTTATTGATCTTTCATTCAACACATTAGTTGTCTCATTGTTACTATCATTTATCTTTCATGCTATGCATTTTGAAACTAAACGTTGATAAAGAGTGATAGAGAGCGATAGAATATGATCATGGTCTATCTTTGATTGACACTAGTAGTAATCTATCATTATCTATTGGTGATAGACAATGATAGAACACTATCACCCTCTATCACAACTTAAGTATTAGGATTATATCTTTAGTTTTACCTTCCCCTTCTTCTCTTTAGATTTTATTCTTTTTCCTTTTTCTTTGCTTATTGATGATTCACCTTTGATCATTTTTTGTTTGTTGCTTACCATCTGTTCACATAAATTTAGGTTAAATAACTATGGTTAAATTGAAGAATTGATAAAATGAAAAAAAAAAATATATATATTATAACATTGAAGAGTTGACTATTGTAATCCTTGTACTGATAGTAGTCTATTGAACTGAAAGAAATAATAAAAAGCAACAAGAGCAGCAACAGAAGAAGAAGAAATAGCAACGACAGAAGAAGATGCAGCAACAGCGGAAGAAGAAGATGATTAAGAAGAAGAATAACAAGAAGAACCAGTGGAAGAAAATGTGGTTATCGTGGGTGCCAATTAATCACGAGCGGGTCGCGTGGATCGAGCACGATTTTTGTGTGTGGACTGGGTTTCTTAGTATTTCACCGATGTGGGCTAGGTTTTCATGGTATTTCAAGGGGCAGTAGAATTCTATAACCGTTTTGCCAAAATTTTCCTACAATGTATAATTATTTTCATTTATTTTTCTATATTTAAAAAGTTTCCTATATATGGTTTATATAATTTTTAGGATAATTTTTTCTTAATTTCGAGAAAATATTTTTAAAATATTCCAACAACTAGAATGGCTATTTTAATCACTCCCCCCACATCAACAAAGCCACCATATTATATAATAAAATGTATGAATAATGTACCTTTTTCTAGCCGCCCTTGAATTCTGATTCATGAATGAATTGAAAATGTCAAGCTCATAGAACTACATTATTCAAAATTTTTAACATTTAATAAAGATATATTCCATTATTATATTACATAAAGGTTTGGCTTTGGACCTAAGTGTATTGTATGGTATGTTAAATATTCAGCTGAGGTCAGTGTGTCATATTTATATATAAATTTAACTGATATCATTGATTAGATTATGAAGATTCTGTGCTTGGAATAGGGGAGGTTTTGAAGTAAAAATAAATAAATGAAATGAAATAAAAAAAAATGGTAGAGAGGTGCAATTTTGAGATAATTATTTAAAGTGAAATTGAAGTGGAATTTTATGATTGGTTGGTGGTTATTGTTTGTGAAACTAGAGACAAAGGAAGGGTGGTAGTGGTTGAAGAGGTCCCACTTATTATTTTTTTTTTTTTGAAGAAAAATTCAAAGCATTTTTTAAGAGGTTCCACTTGTTGGGACAGAATAATTAGAAAGAACAGCACTCAAAATCACTTTTGAAAAAAGTTTTAAAAAAATACTCAAAATCACTTTTGAAAAAAAAATTTAAAAAAATTACTCAAAAAGTACATTTTCAAAGATAATTTCTATGAAAATCTTTGGTGCAAGTGTAATATTTTAAACAATTTTTTATTTTTCTATTTTTGTTTTTTTAGAAATAATACTTTTTGGTTCTTAGGTTTTACTTCTAGTTTTTATTTGATCCTTAAGTTTTGAATTTTATCTCAATTTGATTCATAAGTTTCAAAATATCACAAATTTACTCTTGAAATTTGATTTTGTTTCCATTTGGTCTCTAAGTTTCAATATTTTGCATTTTTAACCTCAATTTTTTATTAAATACTCACTTTCAGTCATTAATGTCAATTTATATAATTAATTAAAAATAATTATAAAGTAAAATTTTAAATTTAATGTTGAAAGCGATAAAAATAATGAAACTTAATTAATTATAATTCTTTTAATGTTTTTTAATTTATTAACACAAATTAACTGTAAAGACGGAAAATAAATATTTAGTGAAAAATCGAGGTTAAAACTATAAATCTTAAAACATAAGAAACAAATTGAAACAAAACTCAAATGTGTTAAGGGTAAAGTTATAGCATTTTGAAATTTAGAAACTAAATTGAAACCAAATTCAAAATTTAATAACTAAATATATAACATTTTGAAACTTAAAAGACTGAATAGAAACTAAACCCTAAACCTAGGGACTAAAAATGTATTTTTCTCTCTTTTTTATTATAACAATTAAGAGATGGGAAATCGAACTTTCAATTTTTAAGAGAAAGATCATGCAAATTAACATTTAACTAAGTTTATTTCAACAAACAATTTGTTATTAAACATTCTTTATTTTCCCACTTAGAAAATGTAGACTTATAAATTTAGTGAGTTTGAGATTGTTTTTCTTCATAAACTTTTTAATCACATTAATTTTTTAATTATATCAAGTGGTCATTTGTTTGGTAAAAATCAAGTATACCTAATTCATGTACATTCCAATTCTCATATTTGGATTAGGGTAATTTGAAGAAATCAAAATACCTTAAAATGTCAAGCACTTTAAAGTTCTCTTCCATTCTATTTTCAAATAATGGATTTCTATCCTTTTTCATGTATTTGATTGATTGATTTGTTCTTATACCATATTGAGTATCTATTTCTCAATTAGATTGCACGTTTTGACTACAGATTTAGAGATAAACCTACAATTCATTACGATTACGGAATACAGGTAAATAATAACAAACATAATCGAATGGTGTCTACTTTTTCAAATTACTAATGAATTATTATGTTTTTTCCCTAAAGTTAACATGATATTAATTATTACCAAGATTTAAGCATCGATGTTGATAGGATTGTTAGAGTTTTGATTTTATGAAAATGTTAATGCAATAATGAAAAAAAAAATTGTTGATGCTAATAGATATTTATGATTAATAATAAAAGTAATAATTTTGTTAAAAAATATTTAATTAGTGTAAATTAATTTTCTTCATAAAATAACAAACATAATTATGATCAACTAAATGATATAAAAAAGGTAATTACAGTTAATAGCATTTTTAGGAATAATAACCAAGTATGTAACATCATTTAAAAAAATTGTAAATATAAACAAATCTATCAGCGATATACTTCTACTGTTGATAGTCTCCCAAGTCTATTAGTGACAGAGTTCTATCATTTGATAAACTCTTACCAGTGATATGGTCTATCATTAATAGACTTCTATCAATAACATGGTCTGTCACTGATAGAGACTATTTAAATTTGGTCATATTTGCAATTTTTTTACATTATGTTATATTTGGTAATACTTTAGATCTAATATCTATATTTGTAACTGTCCCATAAAAAATCCATTTATAAAAAAATAAAATTGCTATATTAATATAAATCGTATTAGATAAGTGTATAAAATTACAAAAAGATGAGTAAGGAGGTGGTTAGATAAACAATAGACATTTTAAGTTATTTAAAGTGCTTTTATAAAATTTTCATGCAAAACATGACAAAGAGACATCATTCAAGTATATATAGAATATTATACAGACGTAAAAATTATTCAATATGTATTTTAAAAGATAAAATAAAATAGGCCCCTAATTAAATTTAATGTGTCGATTATGATAAATAAATCAAACTACATACAAAGACAACAACGCATTTAAATTGAAAGGATTAAAATTGACACAAGAATAATATAATTACAATTTTATTTTAAATTTCCTTAAAAAAGGGCTAAGGTATTTTTTTTAAAATAAAATTAATTTTTAATTCACAAAATAAATTATATATGGCGATTTTATTATTGTTTTTTAGTACAAAAATTTAGGGCGGGAGGATTTAGAAGTTTGATATCATAGTCGATAGTATATTATACGGTGTACTAGAAAAAACCTACTAAATATTAGCCAAAGTGAGTTGTAATGCCACAACGGTTCAAGTTAAGATTCAGAATTCGGATTTGACACATGTTTGTCCCAACATTCCTCTGCATCCCGTATGACCTTGCAACGTCATCCCTAATTGTCTTGAATTATTTTAGGGAAGTGAAAGTTATTCCCCAAAAATACCAACACTAGTCCTTTCGACATGCATCTTAGGAAAGTTTTTAAGAGATTACCTAACATAGGATTGCTCAAACATGCTTAACTTTCAATTCGTTTAAGCATTTTTTTTACCATATTTTTATGTACTCAAGATTCCTCTTATTCAGATGTAATCTCGATTCATTCAGGTCTCACTCTTAAATTCAGGGTGTTACATGAGCTTAGCTCAGTGACAATTGTTTTACCAATATTTTTTAAAATTGAAACGTCTACCTTTGTTACTAGATAGATATATACCATTATTTTCATAAATATTTCCAAAGCAACCTCAATTTTTTAGAGAAAAAAGTTAACATATTAACAATAAATATTATTAGGGAAAAACAACCATTCACGGTCAATTTCAACATCATATTTTTATAATTAATTTATTATAATGAAAGTAAACGGTAAATTCCTCCTTTTTTTTTAAGAGAAAATTCTTCCTATTAATATATATTTTTTACTAACGTCCCATTAATACTTAGCTAAAGCTAATAGTTTTGTCACACAAAAATATTATATTGTTCACATTCCCTAGTAAACCATTTTCCAGCGGCCAATATTAGAAAAATAAAATAGAAGAAATTCAATCAAATCAAGCCACCAAATTATTAAAAGAGAAAGAAATCAACTAAGTAATTCGTTGAGATCTTGCCAAAGAAGACAACTAAGATACAAGGAAACTTCCTATTATATAGTAGTAGGGAGAAAATGTATAGTATTAAGATAGTATGTACTACTTTCATCAAACATTTAACACGTCATTATTTGATAATATATCATATTGATTTTTAACCCTAGATATATCTTTTTTATAATATAGATACTAGACACTACCTTAAATTCTTGTTTGTCACGTCAACCGTTTTTAAGAATGATCTGAAATTCAATAATATTAAATAATTTTTTACCAAATGAAATTTAGGTCATGATTAACCCAATCCAATGATAATAAATTAATGGTCATTTAAAAAGTGGGTCCTATTAGATTAGTTTGTTTACTTGTGTTCTCATCAACACGTGAGGTCCATGTCTAAATCGGTAAACAAAAAATGCAAACCAATTGACTAGCGGAGGGTGATCAATCCAATTGCGTCGTTGAATAGTTATCGGTAATGGTTATGGCTACCATTACTAGAATTATGACTTTTAGTGATGAATATCTAGCAACCAAATTCACAACATCGCAACTATAGAGACGAAATACATCTTTCGTCTCTATCCATGCAACGAAAAACTGATATTGATGCATATTACCAATTGGATGAGATGTTTGGTGCCCTATCTAAAGGTTTGTTACGAAATGACCTTTAGTCGCAAGTGAGTATTGCAACAAAAAGGGCTTTTGTCGTAAAATTTACGACGAAATAAAATTTAGTCGCAAGAGGTTTTTTAGAACCATTTACTTAGGATTTAGTCTTTACCAAGTTCCACTAATCCTTTACCCTCCTGCCTTACGATCTCCACGCGAAACCATTCACCCATGCTGAAATCCTTTATGCCACCGAAATTCCAGACGATCAAACCAATTGGTTTACAAAGAAGAGATCCAAACCAATGTCCAATAAAGAACAAAAAAAAATCATTGGATTGGTTTTATTTAGATCGGTTTATTATCCGTTTGGATCTCAATTCTTGGCATTTTTCTTTTTTCTTCCAATTTTTATTTTTATTAACATTTTGTTTTGAATTGGTCTTTTTTGCTAATTTAAAATTAAAAGTGACTCTATTTCTTTTATCATAAATTGAAATTTGACATTTTTTTTTCTTGATACTTTTCTAAATAAAAAACATATAAGCTCCATAATAATTGATTTTTTTTCTAAACGGCAAATATACATTCAACATAACAATTAAAATACTAAAAGATAGTTTATTTTTAAGGATAAAGATCAGTTTGGTTTTGTAATAAAAAACCGATCCAAACTAATACTTTTTAGTTTTCTCCAATTACAAACTAAGATGTCCAATTTTATAATTGAAAACCAAAATCAAACCACTGGATTGGTTTGAATTGGTTTGATTTTTTTTGTTTTTTGTTGCACTCCTAACAAAATATCAACATCGCGTAGATGCTATGGAATGACTTTTGACTGTTCTTAGAGATCACTTAGATAATCTGAAATTTAGAATTAACAATATTGAAAGACGTGATTGAACACCATTCAAACAACTCTTGAGCTCATTTCATCCTCGAGGTATGCAATTTACACTTCTATACAAATTGGCAAATGTGAAGTTATAAAACAACTTGAAAATTTTTATCAAATTTTCAAACTTCTGTTAGTTCTAGCTCTATCTCTGTTTTGATCTGCTTTTAACCTTGAGGTTTTGTCCTATTTGTTCTGGAAAGAGGAGACAATGTTTTATTCTTTTTGATACTTTGATACTTTGTATACTTCTCTGGCTTTTCTTTTATTTTCAATTTGTAATGAACAATTGGTTAAGAAATACTCTAAGTTTTTGTTGTCATAAATTAGTTTGCTGTAACTTTATGGTAAGTAAAAAATTCAAAGTAATGGTTTTGGCTACTTGGTTCATTTTGCTAACTCAATTTGAGTATTACTTTTTGGTGCTAGTTTCAGTTTTATCTTTCAATTCAAAGTAATGGTTATGCTTTACCAAGTATTTCTAAAAAACCTTAATTAATAATCTTCTCGATGTGTTATTGTTATTGTTCATGTCGATCATAATTGATCTTATCTCGATTATTGCTCATATCAATCAAAGGAACAACTTTTTTTTTTATAGTACATACGGATGTTTTCTATTTTTTTTAAATTTGTAATGAATGTGAAAAAAGCATGTTTATATTTATTATAATGTGGTAACTATTAAGTATCTCGTATATATATATACACATATATATATGTATATAATTGTATTATGCAGTATCTATTGAGTACTTCATATTTGTTATTATGGTAAAAAATGTAGTTATTGGGTGGGTAAGGGGTGAATGGGAATTTGTGTTTGTTATGACTTGAGTTTTGTAATAGTTATGTTTGAAATTATGTGATAATTAAGTTATGTGATATTTATCTTTTAGATTAACTTTTGGTTGATAATTAAAAATGAATTAATCTTTTTATGTTGATGGTGAATATGTTTAAGTTTAATATTTAATAAATTTTGCTATGTTTGAATATATATATATATATATATATATATATATATATGAATCATGTTTAAAAATAATTTGATATATGTAATATTTATGTGTACATGACTGAACCAGAATTTGTTAGTGACAATATTAAATGTTTCTAGAAGGATACAGACTAAATCGAACTTGCTAATAGCAATATTTCAAAACCTTATTGGAAAATTTATTGCTATTAGCAAGTTGTTCATATTTTGATATATCGTACTATAGTAATATTAATATGGAAAATTTAATATAGTACGATATTTTAATATTTATTACTATACTAAAGATTTTACAAACATATTTTAATATAGTATGATATTTTGTTCATATTTGTTTAATTTCATGATTTGTACATAAACTTGCAATGCAAGTGTTTGCTATTAGGGATAATGTTTTAAAAAAATGCCTAAAAATAATAATACAATTTTTTAAAAAATATTATTAAAATTTGTGACGAAACGTAAAATATCGTAAAATTATTGCATCGGAAAAAGAAATGTCACACAATGCAACGAACAATGAAATAAAAGTCGCAACATGCGACATCCTAATAAATGTCACATATTGCGACTTTTTATGTTTTGTCACAATAAGAATGCAACGTTCTAAGGATTTGCCACATATTGTGATGTTTTTAATAAAAAGACGCAAAAACCTTTCAGCGACTTGGGTTAGTGACAAATGCATGTGACGGAAAAAATTCGTCGCTAAACCTTTTTTGTAGTGACGAACGCTTGTGATGAAAAAATTTCGTCGCTAAACCTTTCTTGTGGTGAAAAAATAGATTTAGCGATAAATTATTTTCTTCGTTAAAAGTGAGATTTCTTGTAGTGATTATTATTGTTGTTTCAAAGAAAAAAACTATGGATTTTGACACATTTATTGTTACCGTTACCATTATGATTACGGTTTGGTCCTCAGAGGTAAAGGTAACCATACCGCTAATAATAAATTTGACAAAATCCATAAATTTAGGTAAACACGATAAAAAAATAAGCAAACTAAATTTGCAATTGAGGCCCATTATGATTGATCTATCAATGAAATTCGATTACTATTACACCAGTTTTCATTATGAATCGGTAAACGTGACCTTAGGTCATCAGGCAAACATAATAAATCAATGGTAATCTGAAATGAGCTTTATTTGATTAACAAACAAAGGGTGATTAATCTAATTGTACTAACTTTCAAATCAATAATAAAAAACGCAAATTGATGAACAAACGGAGAGTGATTAATCTAATTTTGTTTGAAGATTATGTGGGACCTACTACCAATATCACAACAAATGTGACAAATTTATAATTCTAAGTAAACTTGATCAAAAGCAATTTAATTATATTTATGATTATAATCTATTACGATTAATCTATCAATAATATTTAATTATAATTACATCAATTACATCAATTTCAATTACAGATGGATAAATGTAACCTATTTTCTCAAAATAGTAAGCATTAGGTGTGATATTTTAGTTGACCTTTGTGTTTAGATAACTTGAACCAAAACAAGATCCAATGAGAAACAGCCACGTGTGAAGGCAAAACTCCATGAATAATTAATTTTGAGAAAGAGAGATGAAGTAAGCAGAGACGTCAATGATTAGAACGTATTTAGTTATTAAAATTTACGGCTTCTTTTGTAAAAAATAAATAAATAAAAATTTAAGGCTTCTAGAATTGCTAACGCCAAAGGATTCGGTGCTTTTAGCCTTTTACACACAAAATCAAATCCAAATCTCCAACTAAATATTAATTCATTAAATTAAGAAAGAAAGTTTTAATAAACGGTTTGGTCAAAAGTCTTCGTCATTTAATGCCAAATCTTAAACCCTTTCTCTTCACACACACGCAATCCCACTCACCTCTCCCCTTATTGTTATCTTACCTTTTTTTTTTTTTTTTCTCTTTTTTTACAGATTCGTTTAGTTTAAAGTTTTATAAATATTTAAAAATTAAGAATATTTGAGAATAATAAATCTATAAATCAGATTAATTCAATTCAGGATGAATATGTTTAATTGGGTCATAGAAATATTATCGAAATTTTATGAAAATAAATTATTTTTATATTTAATTTATAAAATTAATCATGAAAACTCTATAAAATTTTAATAGATTAATTGATAGAAATAAATTCAATTCAAAGCTCTAAGAAAAATTAATTATTTAATAATCAAATAATAATATTAATTAAATTATTAATTACAAATATTTGTAAAATGAGAAGTTTATAATTAAAGTTACTTGATTNAAACAATAAATCCAATTCAAGTTATGAGAAAAAATAATTATTTAATAATCAAATAATAATATTAATTAAATTATTAATTACAAATATTTGTAAAATGAGAAGTTTATAATTAAAGTTACTTGATTATGAATTTATATAATTATGATGTATTAATTAATAAAATAACTAATGAATTATAATTGATCAATGATAAACTAACCACAGTTATTAAAAAAAATAATTCATATTATATTAATTATAACGACGATTAATTAACTACAAATATAATTAATTGATTAATTGATAGTTTTCTTGTATCAGTTCTTTACAGTTTATTGAAAGATAAATATATATATATATTCATTAATTTATTAAATAGGAGTAGTTAAATTCATACTAATAATATATAAAATAAAATAATGAAGAAATATATTATACAAGGAGAGAGAGTAAGAATAAATTCACCTACATTTTTTTATGAGAATCATTCATGGGTATAATGGATACATGAGGATAGTTTATTTTCACGCCAAAGCTACAAAATTTGTACCAAATAAGGTGATATTTATCTCTTGCCCATTTCCAACCTTATTCCCAAATTTGTACCAAATAACGACCCCTTAGGGGTTATTTGGACCTTCAACTTAAAGTTTGTTGAAGTGGTGTTGAAGGCAAAAACTATTCTAAGACTATAATAATTATCTCTTGCTATAGTAAATACTGATTAGCTACAGTTAACACTATTTCAAAACCCACATTTGCTACAATATTTACTTTTTACTGTTTTACAAGTATCATTTTTTTATTATTTGTTACAGTGTTTACTATTTCCTTCTCAAACCAAAATAGTTTACACCTCAAACACATACTATTATAACCCAAACTAAAATAACCTACACCCTGAATACAAACTTTTATAATCCAACTATAATAACCAACTACTTGCCCCAAACACCCCCTGAGTGACTATTATAGCTTAGTCAATGTTCGAGATTCAAATATAATGGTGGTGTTTAAATTATTTATAACCTACAATTAACTAAAATAATACTATTTGAAATTTCTCGTTTGTTACAGTGTTTATTATTTCCAATCATTCTTCTTTCTACAATGTTTACTTTTTTTTACTCATACTAAAATACTCTACACTTTAAACACAAATTATTAAAATCCACCGATTATAATAATCACTAACTATAATAACCAATTCAACAATCCAAACATCCCATTAATTTAAATAGTATATTTTTTTTATTACAACTAGTGAAAGTGATTTAAAGTTTTGACCTCACGAGAATAACACATATTAATTATTATTGAGTTAAATTCACTCTAAGTAACCTATGTATTTTATATTGATGATATTTTATCATATTTGGTCCATATATTGTTCAAATTCTAAAAAAAAAAAAATAGTCTCTATCCTTTTAAAAAGTGACTCTTTATAGTCCCTTTATTATTATTATTTTTTAATCTCATTTTTATCACTATTTGAGCACAACATTATACTCGAGAAATTTCTTCATCAAATGCAACCATATATTTTATTATTAAAAGGTTAAAAAATTGAAAATCAAAATATAGTCAAGGTTAAATATTCAAATAACAAAACAAACGTAGAAAGCACGATACACGACAAAAGTTAACATCCAACAATATTAGTTATAAGGAGAAAGATAAGATATAAATAATTTCAATTGCAAAAAATTTATCACAAGAATATTCTCAGTTATTTGTTCAATAATCAGCTTGTATGGGTAGTTTTTAATAATAGCTATTTTTAAATATAAAAAATAAACTAAAATATTTATAAAATATAGAAAATTTTTAAAATTATTAGTGTCTATCAATGTCTATCAAGATTCGATCAAAACCAAGTGGCGAAGGAGATTTGCGGTGGAAGTTGGTTCGGCTTCAGTCGAGCTGTTGAGTACCGCCCAGCCCTTTTCCCTTGCTTGACATTATGTCGTCCAGCCGCCGAGTGGATCATCCGTCCTTGCGAGATCCAGCCATCGACTAGGACGTCCATTCGTGCTCCATGGCGCCGCTTGTCGACCGACCACCGAAGCCGCTGCCCATATCTACTCCCGCCAACTGAAGCCGCGTCGTCGATGCCAAGCTGCCCAGGTCCGCGTTGCCTAGACATACTCACTCCCAGCCAACTGTGCCCTCCTCTCGCCATTAGCTCGACCTTGTTATCGAACCAGCTTCCACCGCAAATCTCCTTCGCCACTTGGTTATGATCGAATCTTGGTTGGAGTAAGATTTTTGCGTAAGTTTTTGGGTGGTGTTGTTGTTCTTGGTTATTTTCTGGATCACTTGTTATGTCTTGGGTTTATAATAGTGTTCCTCCTTGCATTTAAAGGTTAATTGTGGTGTTTTGGAGGAGAATTTGTGCGTTGTCCAGCGAGTGTTGAAGTTCTTTCTTCGTGGTGTTTTGGTAAGTTCCAAGGCTTGGTAACCCCCATTGTGGTTTGGTTTGGGGATTGTTAGATTAAATTTTATACGTTTTGGTTTTGGGTTAAAATTGTTAATATCTCTTAGGTTTTGACTTTAGATTCAAGACTTGAGACGTTTAGGGGTGTTGCTTATCAAAGTAAAGGCCAATTATCTTTTGACGTTTGGTAAGTTTGGAGTAAGTTGTTAGGTGGTTATTTTGAATTAAGATTAATTGTAGAGAATTAAGTTATTAATTTTGAACTTTGTGTATGTTCAGGTAACCAACAAAATTGGGTTTTGGAATTAAGTTTAGACCGAGCTATAGTTTAGATAAAGTAAAATTGGAGGTCTTTGAATAATTTGGTTAATTGGAGTTAGACCCAAAATATTGATTTAAATATGGATTTATCTTAGGTGTTGCTTGTCTTGAAAAGGATAAGTTTGCTTGGGTTTCTTTGGATTTAACTTTGAGGTAAGTAATCTTACTACTGGAACTGCCCACGGGCCAGGCACTAGATGTATGCTAGCACGATAAATGAATGTTATGGCAGTATGATAGCATGATAGACTGATAGTATAGTATGACCAATGTATGCTCTGGTAGGAGATCTGAAAGATTTATTTGTGCACATAGACACTTGAATGCTAGCATGAGATTGTATTTGATTCCATATGGTTGTATTGGATCTGATGATATTGAGGTATATGTGTATATTATATAGCCATGATGTTGAGGTATATATGTATGTCATAGATTCATATAGTGATAATTATGATGTTGAGACTGTGTAAGTGTCCTTACTGATTAGTTAGATGCCCATTAAATTTTGTGTTTCCTTCGGGATTCACCAGTTTGTGTTTCCTTCGGGATTCACCAGTTTGCATCTCCTTCGAGATTCACCAGTTTTGTGTCTTCTTCAGGATTCACCAGTTTGTGTCTCATTTGGGATTCACCAGTTTTGTGTCTCCTTCGGGATTCACCAGAGGTAGTGGGTATACTTAACTATAGTAGGATAGAACTCAATCTCCTTTTTGTTTCATGTGTATATGTGTCCTATGAGAACTAGAGCAGTTTATATGTTTCATCAGAGGTAGGTATGTAGAGGACATAGATGCCTAGTCTGACCCTAGTGGTGAGGTTACTTACTGAGTATTTTATACTCATTCTTTCTCATATTGTTGTTTCATGTAAGGGTAGAGATGCATGGGCGATGGACAAGCGGAATTCGTGATCGAGCCACTAGGACTAGTTTTTACGCTTCTGCTCATGAGATTTAGAGTTTTTTTTCATGTTTCTCCTAACTTTTAATTTTGATGTTTAAAACTTACTTTTAAGAATCGTCTTTCAGACTTATTTATTATCCTTTATGATTTATGGGTACCTTACTATTGTTTTAATATTTGAATTTAATGAAAGTATTTTGAACTTACCTTATTTAATTAGCATTTATTTCGCCATAACTGAGTGTCGTTTTGAGTTCCATACATGCATGTATTTAGTAACGGCCTAACTTAAGTCTTAGGGGGTCGGGTCGTTACAGATGGTATTAGAGCGGAACCTCTCCCAATAAGATGTGGTTCGGGGACGAACCAAGCGGAAGCTGGTGGGCATGTAACAACCCAAGTTCAGGAGGGGTATATGAATGAACTGATATTACATCCGAATGAGAGGGATCCTAAGGACATGAAAGTATGGTTAAGAAAGGCTTAAAATAATTGAAACTTACTACCTATACCAATAAGGTGCACCTTCTTTTTCGATGGCTTAATCATAAGAACTCCAAAGTTAAGCGTGCTTAGCTTGGAGCAATCCTATATTGGGTGACCTCTTGGGAATTTTCCTAGGATGCATGTGAGTGAGGACAAAGCATATTGAAAGGACTCGTGTTGGTTTGTCGTAGCCAGGTCGTAGGGGACGCAAGGGAATGCCGGGGCCATCAGGTTGGAAATGCCTATTTCTCTGGCAACTTTTAATCTTGCAATGAGTGCTTTTTATATTATGCCTCATTATGTGAGTGAGGACAAAGCATGTTGAAAGGACCCGTGTTGGTTTGTCGTAGCCAGATCGTAGGGGACGCAGGGGAATGTCGGGGCCATCAGGTTGGAAATGCCTATTTCTCTGGCAACTTTTAATCTTGAAATGAGTGCTTTATATTATGCCTCATTATTTAATGCTCAAAAGTTGAACTTGAGGGTGTACTCATATTGCTCCCCATCACGAATATTAGCATAATATTTTTTTTCTTCCCATAGATGTCGTCAATTGTTGATGCTAAAATTCGGAGAACGAAAAATGCACTTGAACTTTATGTGACATCAATTACAAATTTGTAATTCGAGAAAGAACGTGACCTGCAAGATAAAAAGATCTGCACATTATGTGATACTTGCCTTATAAGCTCTCTGATACTTAAGTCATAAAGTGCATTTTTGTAGCAAGTAGACAATTTGATTATTAGATCACTTCCCAATAGGATTTTGAAGTTGCATTGAAGTCATCGTTTAATTCATTGAGTTGGGGCATGCCTTGATACATGCTATGAAATACATGTTTCATACTTATATTTTCACATATATTTTCATACTTATACTTTCATACTTTTACTTAGGAGAAAATGACTTTTGCATTTGTTTTCTCCAATAATTAGCCTTAAATTGTTAAAATGATCTTATGAAGGTCCTATTTATCTCAAAAGTTGATATTTACGGATTTTGGATGATCTTGTGAACTTTGACAAAAAATTTTGACTGATTTGAAGAAATTTGTTTAATGTTACTGCATCACCAAATTTCACTGCGGCTGCATCAATGAGCCTCAATCGTTAGAAGTTTTGATTTTCTCATTCCAATTGGTTATTCAGCCCTGAAATCACTTAGTAAACCCTTAGAACATGATCTTGGCCTTCCTTAAAAAAACTGAAGACTATAAAAGGAAGGGAGGCCTCCCATGTCGAGAAGTGAACTCTCTATCCACGATCCATCTACACTTCACTCTCATTTCTACTATTAGTTCAATCATCCTGGATGATTTTTCGCATGCCTAGTTAGCAACTTCAAGGATGAAAGTTCCTCTAAAGCTTGAGTGCTCTAGGTTATTTTCATCCTGAGAAAATGTGTGGTGAGAAGGGATTCATCCTTGAAAAAGGAGAATTACCCTAGGGAAGGACTAGGAAAGTGAAGATTTACCACAAGGCACCTTTGGGTTGTATTTCCAGCGTTTCATAGTTTATTTTTCTGCACTTTCCTTTTTTTTCTTTATCTTCTCTTATGGAAAACACCATCTTGTAGGTATGATTTTTTCCCCCATTTAAACTCATTTGTTTATCTTTAATCATGGGCTAAATTCTCTAAGGGGTTCAATAATGTGGATACCCTTGGATCTTATGACTTGAGCAATGTTTACACTTCATACTATTTTGCCTTACATATTTTCTTTGTTGAAATTAAAGATAAATATTGTTAAGTTAAACTAGCCATTTAATTTAGCAATTTAGTGGAGTCCTAATGCTGAGAATGTTAGAATATAAACAGATGTCACAAAGGGATATAGGACTAAGAATCTAGAAATAAGACTGTCACATATCCTTAGAAATAAGGGATACCATAGGATAAAGAAATTCCATGTGAATTAATCTAAGATTCAACTAACCATAGAAATATAGGCATTAGTTGCTTAGAACTCATAAAGTAACTTGACACAAGACCGAATAGGAGAAATTTTCTGTGCATGTCTAAGTCACTGTCTAGGTATGATGTGTGACCACATTACCAAGGCACAGTGCCCAACTGGTTGATACATTGTTGCTCACCTATTCATCCATTCTTATTTACTGTTTTTAATTAAAACCTTGCTTATTCATTATCTAAATGCAACTTGGTTACTTTTGGTCACGTTAGTTCACAGTCGTAACAACATTAAGATTGATTCTAGTCTCGTGGGATTCAATTCTTGGAATACTCCAAGAATTATTACTTTATCGATAGTATATACTTGCATTTAGACCTTATCTATCTTTATTTTTATCATTCATACATATTTGGTCGATCATGTCTCATTGGGTATTTTGCTAGAGTTAGTCTCAGCTAAGGCTAAGGTCGAGTACCTTCCCTTAGCCATATTTTAGGCCTAATGCGATCCTTTGGGTCGGAACATGTGCAAGACATGCCCATTAGGTATTTTGTGAGGCTCGACCTCGGCCACAGTGCACTGGCTTGGGCCAAACAACCCCTATTCTAGGCCTATTTTGATCTCGAGCGGTCACTTTCGACTTGAATCTTTTTATCTTTTTTATTTTGTTTTTTGTTTTGCTTTATGTCGATTATGTCCTATCATCTAAAATAACTCAAAACAAATATTTTAGATCTCCGACAAAAATTAAAAATCTATTTCTATCCATTATTTCCCTTCAAATTTTGGTTATGGAAAGAGTACATAAACGTGAATTGTAAGTGGTTGGCTTAACACAAAAAGGAATTAAAAAAACAAATAACTCGCTTCACATCATAATGAAGCCGCATTATAAGGGCATAATTGGAAGAAAATGTTTAAATCAATCTAATATAAGATTGCCAACTCAATATGATACAATTCATTGAATTAATTATTTGCAAAACTGGTAATTCACTGGTTCATAAGTAATAAAAAAAATTACTATTTTAGAAATTGTACTAAAATAAATATTACTATTTTAGAAGTTGACAATTGGATCCCTACATTTATAATTGTTGAACTAAAATAACCTTTGTTATCAAATAATTATGTAAATATTTTGTAACAAAGGTCAACCTAACCTATAATTCTAATTTCATCTTAAAATTTTAAAAATTAAGTATATAAATAAATAAATAAATAAACAGTCAAGTGAATTGCTGCCCAACTTTCTTTGTCCTTGGTATTCAACAGTTGTCAAATTTCCAAATGATATTGTATAAGAATTGCAACCTTGCATCTTTCTTTTGTTTTATCAATTGAGTTGGGTGAATTTTAAAAAATATAAGATAAATATTGAATATTACTAAGAATGTCAACTTAAATAATATTTTTAGATATGACATCCATATTCTGCTATCAAAACATGAAGATAATGATTTTTTTTAATAATAATAATAATAAAATCACTTATTGCCACATGCAAATAATGATTCTCTATTGCTTAATAAAAAAGATAACCTAACCTAAAGGCAACAGTTGAAAAAAAAAAATAAAATTAAGGAGAAGAAGAAGAAAGAAAGAATAAGAAATCCCTACAAATAACATAGGAAGTAGATGGTGTTCGTTCGATAAACGTTCATATTCTAAAAGTAAAAAGTATCTAGTTTGTTTCTGGTTGTGTATTTCTATTTTTTTTTTAGAACATTTAAAAATTGTTTAAAAATTTTAACAATATGACAAGTTTCTTGTTTCTTTTATTAGTTTTCAATTTTTTTTTTCTAAAACACCAACATAAACACTATTTTATCATTTTCACTTATAAAATGGATAATAAATATTTAAAAGTAATTATATAACTTAAAAAATGTTGGATATTTAATTTCAAAAATAAATTACATATATAATTTTTACAATTCTAACCTAAAATTCAGATAATAAAAAACAATAAATGATTATAAAAAATGTTCATATTTTTTAATTTGAAATTAAAGTCATAGATACAAAAAGCAACGACCAAATGCAATTATATATTTTTAGGTTAAAATATCATTTTAATCTATATATATTGAAGGTTTTTCCAATTTTAGTCTATGTATTTTTAATTATCTAATTTTAATCATTATACTTTTAATAAATCTTAAATTTAATCTTAGTTTGTTGTTGTTTTTTTAATAATTGTTATCTATTAACATTTTTACAATAAATTTTAAAAACATATTTACAATTTTTTTTATTTTCGATGGATATTATTATTATTATTTAACCAATTTTGGTAAAAATTATCTTTGAGAGGCTAAATTTTTAATTTATTAAAAGTACATAGACTAAAATTGAACAAGAAAAATATAGGTGCGTAACACTTGAATTAAGGAGGTGTATATGAATAAATCGAAATCATATTTGAATATGAATGAGAGAGAACTTGACTCTTGAATATATGGAAATATGGTCAAGAAAGAAGAATTGAAAACAACTACTAAACCAACAAAATACACTCTTTTTTTTGTGACTCAATTGTAGGAACTCCAAATTAACAGTGTTTATGTAACGCCTAGAGTTTAAGAGAGGTATACGAATGAACCCAAACCACATTCAAATGAGAAGGATTTTGAGGATATGAAGACATGGCAAAGAAAGAAAAAAAAAAATTAAAAGAACTGAAAGTTACTACTTATACCAACAAAGTGTATCTTTCTTTTTTGTTACCTTAATCATAGAAATCCAAAGTTAAGCATGTTTAGTTTGGATCAATTCTATGTTAGGTGATCTCCGGAAGAAATGTCTTAAAAGGATTGATGTTAGTTTGTGGAGATAATTTTCACTCTTAAAAATGATTCAAGACAAGCAAAGATGACGTAGTCAGTCCGGAGAAGAATGTCGAGGTCTGGTTTGAAGCTTGAATCAATTTAAACATTTTTAAAAATCAACCAAAACTTTACATATATATATATATAAATGAAAATTTCACTAAAAAAAAAAAAAAACTTGGGGCAAACGCAAGTCCTTTAACCTGGGTTCACAAATGTTCATGGCGCCACTCAATATGGACCATTTTTTATTTTAAATTTCTTTCTTTCTTTCTTTCTCTCTCTCTCTTTATAATTCAAATTGTAAGCAGTTTCCATGTTTCTTCCATCTGACATTTGACATTACATCAACAAGAAAAAAAAAAAAAAAATCAGTAAACCCCATTAAAAAAGAAGAAAAAGATAAATCTTTTTCATCCTCTGTTCTTCAACAACTATAAATACACCAAACCCATCTTTACCTTCCTCTCAGATTTTTTCTCCATTTTCTCTTGTTTGAAGGCCAAACAAAGAATCTCAGCCAAAGTTTTAAAGTTTGTCCACACACTGCATCGAGATCCCCTGTTTCTCTTTAATGATCTTCTGAAAAACAGAGCCTTGAAAAGAGATGGACACTGGAGAGATTTACAGAGTGAGTAGTGCTCGTATTAACAGCTCAAGTATATGGAGGAACAGCGCCATGGAAGTTTTTTCGAGATCTTCTCGTGACGAAGACGACGAAGAAGCTCTGAAATGGGCTTCCATTGAAAGGCTTCCCACTTATTTACGTGTTAGGAGAGGGATTTTGAACCTTGATGGTGAATCTGCTAGAGAAATCGATGTTCAAAATCTGGGTTTGTTGGAGAGAAGAAACATCTTGGAGAGACTTGTCAAGATCGCTGAAGATGATAATGAAAGATTCTTGCTCAAGTTAAAGAGTCGAATGGAAAGGTACCCATCTTGTTTTCCTTCCAAATTTGTTCAAGTTTAGGTCACGTTTACCCACGGAAAACATCACTACTAACACATAATCCACTTCCAAATTTATAATAAAAAAACATAAACTGATCGACGAACCCACCGCGCTTAGATTACCGTTGCCGTTATCTTTACATTACTGTTATTGTTCCAAAAGAAAATGATGAATTTCGATACCTTTTATAGTTATTGTAACAATAACAGTAACAGTAAATATAATAAAATTCATAATTTTAAATAAACAATCAATCCAATTATATTGGTGATTTAGGCTCATTACAATTGATCTACTGATGGAATTCTATTACGATTATATTAATTTTCATTATGGTTTGGTAAATGTGGCATTAGTCTATATGCTTTTAAATGTCAGAGGCTAAAATTTAAGATTTATTGAAAATAGAGAGACTAAAATTGAAATTGAACAAACTTCGAAATATAAGAATTAAAATGATATTTTAATTTTTTTTTTTAATTTAATTTATTATTTTGAAATGGAACTTGGGATTTGTAGAGTGGGGCTTGATCTTCCTGCAATTGAAGTGAGGTTTGAGCATCTAGAAGTTGAAGCAGAGGCTCATACAGCAGGCAGAGCTTTACCAACTATGTTTAACTTTTCTCTTAACATGTTTGAGGTAATACAATTAATTTTGATTCGAGTGCTTTAATATAATGTTTTATAGTAATCTTAAAAACGACAGAAGTGATTTTGATAATCCCGAACATGCACTTAGCTTAATGTATATTTGGGAGTTATAATCACTTTTGTTAAATTCAAAACTATGTGTTAATATATCTTAATCTCTCAAAATTAATATAACATTTTACATTTTTAACTGTAATTTTTATTTCCCACTACTTTTTTTTACCAAAAGTTCTCATATTCTTACTGTCTCTTCAAAGGGGTTCTTGAGTTACTTTCACATCATTCCAAACAGAAAGAAGCAATTATCCATTCTTCATGATGTCAGTGGAATAATCAAGCCAGGAAGGTTGGTATTGGTATTAAAGTTCAACAAATACTTCATTCAATATTTGCCATTTAACAAATATTATTAATCATAAGACATGTAACGTTTGAATTATCAAAATTACTTTTCACATTTTAAAAATCACTTTTTGAGGTGATTTCTTAATGATTTTTGTTTGATAACTATCACTAGTTTTCTTTCTTTCTTTCTTTCTTTTTTTTTTTTAATAGACAATTATTTTATATTAAAAGATTCTCTTCCTACCTTTTTTTCCTTTTTAAAAGTTTAGTCTATTTTTTATCTTTATTTTTCTCTAATTTTCTCTCTTTAAAGTTTTATAATGTCACTCTCTAATTTTACTATATTATTTTTTAAGTGATCATTGTTCTCAATTTTTTTCTCTTTCCCTAACTTTTAGTTCTTGAAAATTTTTGTCACTCACTCTTTAAGTTTTTTTTTCTTTAATGCTATTTTTTTAAAATTTGCCATTATTTCCAAATTTTTATATCTAACTTTATTTCTCTCTTTCTAAATTTCTCGTCTATCTATCACTTTTTTTCTTTTTGAAAATTTTTATCAAGCAATAATCATTTAAAAATACTTTTAATTAGATTTAAATCAATTGTACAGGTATTAATAAAATATTAGCATGATTTATAGCTCTTTTACAAAATTGATTGTAATTTTTTAAAAAATTAGCTCAAAATATGTATTCTAAAACTCAATTCCAAATATACGCTTAAAAGTATAATATTAAACATTAAAATGATGTATGAAAATTATTTGTTAATAAATCGATTTTATTAAAATTATCATTTATAAAATCACTCCAAAACACGTTCTTAATTTCTAAGTTCTATAATTTTTGTAGGATGACTTTGCTTTTGGGGCCACCGAGCTCTGGCAAGACGACATTACTCAAAACATTAGCCGGAAAACTTGGGAAGGATCTCAAAGTAAAGACAACAATACAAAATCCCAACTTTACACACTAAATTTCTACCAAAATTTTGTTACCAAATTTGAGCTGATTGTGGTTGTGTTGTGTGCATTTGACAGTTTTCTGGTAGAGTTACATACAATGGACATGGCATGAATGAATTTGTTCCACAAAGAACATCAGCTTACATAAGCCAACAAGACCTTCACATTGGAGAAATGACTGTGAGAGAAACCTTATCCTTTTCTGCAAGATGTCAAGGAGTTGGTCCACGTTATGGTCAGTTTACAAGAACATCATCCAAGTTTTCGCTTAAAATAATGAATCATGTCTTTTTTTTCCAAGAAACTCTTCTAAAGTCATTGTAAATGGCCAACTTTTGGTTTTTTTCCTCTGCAGATATGTTGACAGAACTATCGAGGAGAGAAAAGGCTGCAAATATTAAACCTGACCCAGATTTAGATATCATCATGAAGGTTGAAATTCAATGTCATTTTCAGTTTTCAATTCCATTTCCTTTCTAGGTTTAGCTTGCCATGTGTTAATATGATCGAGAAATTTCAGGCTGCAGCTTTAGGAGGACAAGAGACCAATGTAGTGACGGATTATGTACTAAAGGTGAAAACTTTTTTGTAATAATCAAACAACAAGAAGTCTAAAAGTATATGGTCTTATAATTTTATTCTGATTGTTTAAACAAAACAATGCAGATTCTAGGACTTGAAATTTGTGCTGATACAATGGTGGGAGATGAAATGTTTCGAGGGATCTCCGGTGGGCAAAAGAAAAGGGTGACGACCGGGGAGATGCTGGTTGGACCAGCGAGAGCTCTATTTATGGACGAGATTTCGACAGGATTGGACAGTTCAACCACGTATCAGATTGTTAATTCAATGAGACAGTCCATTCATATTCTGAATGGAACTGCTCTGATCTCTCTTCTTCAACCTGCCCCTGAAACTTATGATTTGTTTGATGACATAATTCTGATATCAGATGGACAAGTTGTGTATCAAGGTCCACGTGAAACCGTGCTCGAGTTCTTCCAACATATGGGCTTTACTTGCCCCCAGAGGAAAGGAGTAGCTGACTTTTTACAAGAAGTAAGCACATTTGACCTTTTGACTTTCCCCCTTTTCATCTTTGTGTGATCGTTTCTGTTCTTTATTTCATCCATTTTGTTTGGCTGATGGAAATTGTTTTACAGGTTACCTCAAGGAAAGACCAAGAACAGTATTGGGCTAAAAGAGATGAGGCTTATAGATTTGTCAGTGTGGAGGAGTTTTCTGAAGCCTTTCAATCATTTCATGTGGGGAAGATGCTTGGTGATGAGCTTGCCACTCCATTTGACAAGTCTAAAAGCCACCCTGCTGCTTTAACAACCGAAAAGTATGGTGCTAGCAAGAAGGAACTGTTAAAAGCTTGCATTTCAAGGGAGCTTTTACTCATGAAGAGGAACTCATTTGTCTACATTTTCAAGTTGATTCAAGTGAGTTTTAGTTTCATAGTTCATATCTTTATTCTCTTTCTCTGAAAGCTCATGTTTGACACTACCATGTTTTTTCATTTTTTAGCTCATCCTGATGGCTTTCGTGACAATGACCTTGTTTTTCCGAACCGAGATGCACCGGAGGACGGTGGACGATGGATCAGTTTACATGGGAGCATTGTTCTTTGCAATTATCATAATCATGTTCAATGGTTTCTCTGAGCTTGCTATGACAATCCTGAAACTTCCTGTGTTCTACAAGCAAAGGGACTTCCTCTTCTTTCCCCCTTGGGCATATTCCATACCCACATGGATCCTTAAAATCCCTATTACTTTTGTAGAAGTTGGAATTTGGGTGGTAATGACTTACTACGTCGTCGGATTCGATCCAAATGCCGGAAGGTTAGAGAATGATGAACACTTAACTCCAAATTTGATCATTACCTTCTTGATAACATTAGGCCATATGATGGACTTGCAGATTCTTCAAACATTTTCTCATGCTCCTGTGTGTGAACCAAATGGCATCGGCGCTGTTCCGTTTGATTGGAGCATTGGGACGGAATATCATCGTTGCAAATACATTTGGATCATTTGCTTTACTAACAGTTCTTGTTTTGGGTGGATTCGTCTTAGCTCGAGGTTCGATTCAAGTGACCTATGTGTTTTCAATACCATTACATCTGAAAATTACTTATAATGAGAACTTTTCTTTGTGTTTAGATAATGTGCATCCCTGGTGGATTTGGGGCTACTGGACCTCTCCGATGATGTATGCACAAAATGGAATAGCTGTGAATGAGTTTCTCGGCCATAAGTGGAGACATGTAAGTAAGAGACTTTCGGATTTATGCAAACAAAATGTGCAAAACTAACAACTAGAAAAAGTAACTGATCTTCGTCATTTTCCTGTTGCAGTTGGGTCCTAACTCGACGGAATCACTCGGAGTTTTAGTCTTGAAATCTAGGGGAATCTTCCCACAAGCTAGTTGGTATTGGATTGGGGTTGGTGCAACAATTGGATATATTTTGTTATTCAATTTTCTCTTCACTATAGCCTTGAAATATCTCGATCGTAAGTAGTCGAAACTCTACTTTCAAGCGTTGTTTTGCACTTGAACATGTTGTAAGTTTCCAGCTCGAATTCTGTAGCTTTTGAGAGCCCTCAGGCTGTCGTGTCCAAAGAGACCTCGACCGACAAAAGTGTGAAGAAATCTCGAGATGTTCAAGAGTTGGAGCTGTCATCAAAAGGAAAGAGCTCTTCTGGTATGCAAAAACAGGCTTGCTAACGTCCATCTCCCTTAATAAACATCATCATTTGAGAGTTTTTTTAATATCAACTTACATTATAATGCAGAAAGGACTGCAGATCAGCTTAGTTTATCATCTAGATCTTCATCTGCAAGAGTTGGAAGCATTAGTGAAGAAGCTCATCAGAACAAGAAGAGAGGAATGGTTCTTCCTTTCGAACCACATTTGATCACTTTTGACGAAATCCGATATGCAGTAGACATGCCACAGGTGTATATGATGTTCCAAGACATGAACAAAACCATTAAAAAGTATGTAGGATTGTCAACAAAACACTCGTGTGCTAATTTCATAGATTTTTTTTCTCTTTTGTAGGAAATGAAATCACAAGGCATTACTGAGGATCGGCTCGAGCTTTTGAAGGGCGTGAGTGGCTCTTTTAGACCAGGAGTTCTAACCGCCCTGATGGGTGTCAGTGGTGCTGGAAAAACAACTCTTATGGATGTGTTGGCCGGGCGAAAAACCGGTGGATACATAGAGGGAAACATCACCATTTCCGGGTATCCTAAAAAGCAGGAAACATTTGCTCGGATTTCTGGATATTGTGAACAAACTGATATACATTCTCCTCACGTGACGGTCTACGAATCACTTGTTTATTCGGCATGGCTGCGGTTGCCTCCCGAGGTTGATTCTGCTACCAGAAAGGTAAAGTTTCAACACATTCCTTTCACTTTCTTTTTCACCATTTTTATTCAATAATGTGTAGAGCTTGTGTGGATGAAGTACTGATATTTGGTTTATGATACAGATGTTTGTTGAGGAAGTTATGGAACTTATTGAGCTCAACCCATTAAGAGATGCAATTGTTGGATTACCTGGTGTCAGTGGACTTTCAACTGAGCAACGCAAAAGACTAACTATAGCTGTTGAACTTGTTGCAAATCCATCTATAATATTCATGGATGAACCAACCTCAGGTCTTGATGCTAGGGCAGCAGCCATTGTAATGAGAACAGTGAGGAACACGGTCGACACCGGCAGAACCGTGGTCTGCACCATTCACCAACCAAGCATTGATATATTTGATGCTTTTGATGAGGTCAACTACTCTCAACCATCAAAATACTCGAAATCCATTTTGATAGCTTAACTAAACATCTGATCTTTTGTTGTTCTCTTGCAGCTATTCTTGTTAAAACGTGGAGGGGAAGAGATATACGTCGGTCCAATCGGTCGACATTCGTCACATTTAATTGAGTACTTCGAGGTATAATTTCTTATCAGAAAAGAAAAAAGAAATCATTTAAAAGTTTATTTTTTGAGATAGAAAATCTCTAACAAGACTCATAAAATTCATTGAAGAGCATTGAGGGAGTTCCCAAGATCAAAGATGGCTACAACCCTGCAACTTGGATGCTAGAAGTCACCACAGCAGCACAAGAAGCAGCTCTTGGAGTGAACTTCAACACATTATACAAAGATTCAGAACTTTATAGGTAAGTAAATGGCAACAAATTGAATTAGTTCATTATATTCTTAATATAAAACATATGTTTTCAAACAAAATTGTGCAGGAGAAACAAGGCCTTGATCAAGGAACTAAGTGTGCCTACTGAAAACTCCAAAGAGTTGTATTTTCCCACCATGTACTCTCAATCGTTCTTCATCCAATGCATTGCTTGCCTATGGAAACAACATCTTTCATATTGGAGAAACCCTCCATACAGTGCAGTGAGATTCTTGTTCACAACCTTCATAGCCTTGATGTTTGGAACTATCTTTTGGGACCTTGGATCCAAGAGGTAAAAATGATGAAGCATAATATTTCATGGGAAGTTGTCATTCCTTTAATCTTATGAGATTCAACTTTGAATATTGACATTTTATGGGTTATTTCAGAGGCACCCAACAAGATCTCTTCAATGCTATGGGTTCCATGTATGCTGCTGTTCTCTTCATTGGAGTACAAAATGCCACTTCAGTTCAGCCAGTTGTGGCCATTGAAAGAACTGTCTTTTATAGAGAAAGAGCAGCAGGAATGTACTCAGCTTTGCCATATGCTTTTGGACAGGTAACTAAAAACGAGCTCGTTGTTATTTGACAACATTTTTGTTTCTTGTTTCCTGTTTGGATACGTGTTTACAGTTTGAGTTTATCTTATGCAGGTTGTGATTGAACTTCCATACATATTCATTCAAACAGTTGTGTATGGGGTGATCGTATATGGGATGATTGGTTTTGAATGGACTGCAGCCAAGTTCTTTTGGTACATTTTCTTCATGTATTTCACCCTTTTGTACTTCACCTTTTATGGTATGATGACTGTGGCTGTGACCCCCAATCACAACATTGCTGCCATTGTCTCCTCTGCTTTCTATGGATTTTGGAACCTTTTCTCCGGCTTCATCGTCCCTCGAACGGTACGTTCGCTTCTTCTAATTATTATAGTGGCAACACTCTAAACTAAATCGAGTGTTATACTCTTCCTTACCTTGAATTTCATCCAACATTCTAATAGACTTCTCCTCTAAGGTAGTTATCAAACATTTATGAAGGATCAAAGATAATAACGAAACTTTTGAAAGGAAATGAATATTTTTTTAAATAAATGACAAAGTTTAGGGATATCTGTTTATAATTTAGTTACCTCGATTTGCAATCGTCAACTCGTAAACTCAAATACATTTCGATTATTCATTTTGAAATGAAAGAGACAGTTGATGGTTTTAAAATGTTGTTTTTGCAGAGAATCCCAATATGGTGGAGATGGTACTATTGGATTTGCCCTGTGGCATGGACACTATATGGGTTGGTGACATCCCAATTTGGGGATATAAATGATCCAATGGACACAAATCAAACAGTAGCTGAGTTTGTGAGCAATTATTTTGGTTACAAATATGACTTTTTGGGTGTTGTTGCTGCAGTTCATGTGGGGATTACAGTGTTATTTGGCTTCATCTTTGCCTTCTCAATTAAGGTCTTTAATTTCCAAAAGAGGTGATTGAAAAAAAAACAAACAATACAAAACAAAAGTTAGTGTTAGGTTTAGTAACATTCTAAGGAATGATATGGAGTGAATTCTATTCAACCTAGTTTTTTTTTTCCTATTTATTTTTTGTTGTTTTAATCATTAAGCTTGTAAAGAAATAAATGTTTTTGTTTTGTCCAAATATATAATGAAATATTTTTTATTCATATATAGTATTAATGTCAGAGTGCAACTTAGGCTCCATTCAGGAATTGGCTGTAAACAATCCTAATGAAAATGGGTTGGAATTTTTATCATTTATAAAGCACAGACACAGATACGGTTATACGATATGGATACGATCGGATACGATTCGTCAATTTCTAAAAATTTAAGATTTGGATACGTCATTTTTTATATATTCTTTTTAATATTTATATTTCTAAAAAAGGAGGATACTGATACATTAAAAATATATTTTCTTTAACAATAGCACAAAATGGAATACAAATGCTGAAGTATAATACAAAAAAAAAACATCTAAGATGTTGAAGCTGGATTCGACCCCTGCATCCCCTACGACCTGACTATGTCATCCTCCCTTGCCTTGAATGCTTTTTAGAAGTGAAAGTTGTCCCCAGGAGGTCACCCAATATAAGATTGCTCCAAGCTAACTTTGGAGTTCTTATGATTGAGCCACCGAAAAGGAAGGTACACCTTGTTGGTATAGGTAGTAACTTTCAATTCTTTTAAGCCTTTCTTATTTCTTAACCATACTTTCATGTCCTCAGGATCTCTCTCATTCGAATGTGATACCGGTTCATTCATGTACCTCTCCTAAATTTGGGTCATTACATGCCTACCAGCTTCCACTTGATTCGTCCCCGAACCACATCTTACTGGGAGAGGTTCCACTCTGATACCAACTATAACGACCCGACCCCCTAGAACTTAAGTTAGGCCGTTATTAAATATATGCATGCATGGAACTTAAAACGACACTCTTTTATGGTGAAATAAATACTAAATAAATAAGGTAAGTGCAAAAGGTTTTCATTAAATTCAAATATTAAAAACAATAATATGGTACCGATAAATCATAAATGATAATAAATAAGTATGAAAACGATTCTTAATAGTAAGTTTCAAACATCAAAAGTGAAAGTTAAGAAAAACATGAAAAGAAATTTAAATCTCTTGAGCGGAAGCATAAAACTAGTCCTAGTGGCTCGATCACGAATTCCGCTTATCCATCGCTGGTGCATCTCTACCCTTACCTGAAACAACAACATGAGAAAGAAGGAGTATAAAATACTTAGTAAGTAACCGCACTACTGGGGTCAGGTTAGACATCTATGTTCTCTAGATGCCTACCTTTGGTGGAACATATAAACTGTCCTAGTCCTCATGGGACACATACATACATGAAAAATTGAGTTCTATCCTACTGTATCTAAATATGCCCACTACCTCTGGGGAATCCCGAAGGAAACACAAACTGGTGAATCCCGAAGGAAGTACAATATTTGGTGAATCTCGAAGGAAACACAATATCTGATGAATCTCGAAGGAAACACAAACTAGTGAATCCCGAAGGAAACACAAACTGGTGAATCCTGAAGGAAACACAAATATCTGGTGAATCTTGAAGGAAACACAATATCTGGTGAATCCCGAAGGAAACACAAACTGGTGAATCCCGAAGGAAACACAATATCTGGTGATTCTCGAAGGAAACACAAACTGGTGAATCCCGAAGGAAACACAAACTGGTGGATATTCTAACTAATCAGTAAAATCACTATCACAATCTTGACATCACAATCTCAACATGATTCTATAACATACATATACATCTCATCATCACGATTCTACAATATACATATAAATTTCTTCATCATAGCTTTACAACATATGTGTGCATCTCATTCTCCTCAGATTCAGCATGATCTCCAATAAAAATAATATACTCAAATCATACTAGTATTCAAACATCTCGATGCACAACTAGCCTTTTAAAATCTCATATCAGCAAGACATACACAAACATCAAACAATCAATATATCCTCAGTAAATCACATTTTTCAATTCCCGACTCCAGTCATTTCAAACCTCAGTCAATGAAGGCAGATATAAATATCATGTTAACTAATAATCCTCAATAAATCATAATTATCATTATCGGGCACTAGGGCAGTTCCAGTAGTAAGATTACTTATCTCAACTTGGTAAAAAAACGCAAAACAAAATCTCCTTAGAACTTCTTTAGCACACTTGAATCAACCTAAAGTTGTAGCTTGGTCTAAGACAAATTTCAATACTCGATTTAATTAGCCAATCTGATCATGAATTAAATCCAAAGTCAATAACTTAATTTTTCCACTATTACTCTCAATCCAAAAGAATAACCATACAACAATTTACAAAATTTACCGATCTTCACCAATTTTCTGCAAAACAAAATAGTATCTAGCTTGATGGTCAATGCCTCAAAACTTCCAAACCTTGAATCTAAGTTTCAAACCAAAGAGAGGTTACTAATTTAACCCAAAAATCAAAGCAGTGAACTTCATTTCCTAAATTATAAGGAAAAAAAAGTCTTACCCAAGATTTTCCTCAAAATTCCAATAAAGATTGGGCAATGGTGGCCGTCGACTTGTGGCTGCCATAGATAGGCAAGTGTGTTGCTGTCGGGACGACATAAATTGTTTAGGCTAGCGGCTGGTAGTGAGGGTCTTGCATGAGGAGGGTTTACGAGAGTGGGAGAGAAAATTTCTAGTTTACAGATTTTATTCAGCAGCGATTACGAACAAACCTGAGCTTCAAACAACGATCAAACCTTTCAAAATGAAAATCTATATGTCTCGAACAGACTGACCAAATTTGAGCACGATCCAACGGTTCAAACTCTGGCAATCAAAAATTTTGTGGAAGCTATCGCTGAAAAACCGAATTGCTTTCTCCCAATTTTTTACCTCCTTACACCCTTATTTAATTTCGAAAAAAATCTCAATTCTTTTCTTTTTTTCCAAATTTTGAAAAGATAAATAAAATATTTTATCACAATATCTCCAAAATCTCCAAAGATTCTATTAAATTTAGAAATCAATTAACTTTTCAAATTATCTTAATTTAGGCTTCAAAAACCAAAATTAAAGGCATAAGATCCATCAATTGGATACAAATTAAATCATTCCAAATATTTAAATCAATTCAAAACTACATGAAATTAATTATCTCTTTTATTTTTTATTTTTTATTTTTTTAAGTTGGCCCTAAAATCCAAAATAAAAGGGAAGCAAAATTCAATATTTTCAAGATAATCTGTTCAAATATCTAATCAATTAAATTCAATTTAACCAATAAAAGTTTTTCAATTATTTCAATTTAACCCCAGTTTTTCAAATGAAAGGGAAATTTAAACTCAATAATTTTAGATAATTAACTTAAATTTTCCTGAAATTCGGGATGTTACACATATTGTGAAGAAGAAGATTAGAGGGAGAAATATGAAGATAAACGAAAAACTTCTTCATTGAATTATTAAAGACATTCAAATGGTTTATATTTTGGTAGATTTCATGGGGACTCAAATGTGAAGATGGAGATTAGATGATTCTAGTCTAGGGTTTGATCCTCTATTTTTTTTTTCTTTTAGTTTTGGACTTAGTAGTGAGCTTTTTAAATAGGTTGCTTAGTTTTAGATTGGGAAAGATTAGATGGGTTGCTTGTCTTTTTTCTTCAAAAAAAATGTATAGAAATAGATACATCAAATTGCGTGTATCTGGAAAGTATCTAGAAGTATCGGTATCCGATATGTGTCTAATACGGATTCTTTGCCTCACATGAAGTATCTGTGCTTCATAGTTTGTCGTCATTTTCTTCAAGATCATGAGTGTAGAAAAACTTAGTGAAATATGCTTTGTTCTATCTCCTTTAATATATACTCTGTTGATTTGGGATATATATATTGTGTTGTCTTTGTATAATATTGTTGGAAGATTTTTATTAGAAAATAAGCCGCATGTTTCACGGATGTGTTGAGTCATTGATCTTAGCCATACACATTCTTGACTAGCCTCGTGAAGTGCAAGAGTTTCAGCATGAGTTAAGACCGCCATGATACAACAGTTCTTCCACATTGAATAGATAACCTATTTGAGATCTAGTTTTGTGTGGATCAGATAAATATCCATAATCTGCATAACCAACTAGATCAAAATTTTATTTATTTGAATAAAACAATCCCATATCAATCGTTCCTCGAAGATAACGGAGTATGCTTAATTCCATTCCAATGTCTTTTGTTGAAGAAGAACTATATCTTGCTAATAAATTTACTGAAAATATAATATATGGTCTTGTATAATTAGCAAGATACATAAGTGCCTCAATTGCACTAAGATATGGTATTTCAGGACTAAGAAGTCCTTCATTATTATCTCGAGGTTGAAATATTTCATTTTTTACATCTAGTGAACGAACTTCCTTTGGAATGTACAATGGATGTGTTTTGTCCATATAAAATCTTTTCAATTTTTTCCTATATAAGTTAACTAATGAACAAATATCTTATCTGCTACATGCTTAATTTGTAAGCAAAGGGATTTTTTTTCCAAGATCTTTCATTACAAAATCTTTCTTGAGATATTCTATTGCCTTTGAAAACTCTTTAGGAGTTCTAATTGTATTTAAGTAATCAACATGTACAGTTACAATAGAAAACCCTGACTGTAATTTCTTTACAAAAACACATGCATATTGGATTTTTTTTGATATCCTTCTTTCAACAAATATCTATTTAGACAATTGTACCACATTCATTCTGATTGTCTTTGACTTTATTGAATACAATTTCCGAGAATTTGATTTATATGTTTCAGGTACCTTAAATCCTTATGGGATTCTCATAAATATCATTATCGAGTGATCCATATAAATATGTTGTGACAATATCCATAAGATGCATATCCAAACTTTCATACACAGTCAAACCAATTAAATATCTTAGTGTAATTACATCCACCACCAGAGAATACGTTTCCTCATAATCAATACCAGGTCTTTGTGAAAAATCTTGTGCAACTAGTCTTTTTTTATATTTCTGACCTCATTGTTTTCATTTCTTTTCTTCACAAATACACATTTGTATCCTACAGGTTTGACACCTTCTAGTGTTCAGACTACTGGTCCAAAAACCTGACGTTTTAAAAGTGAGTTTAATTCTACCTCGATTGCTTCTTTCTACTAAAGCCAACCTTTTCTACATCGACATTCTTCAATAGATTTTGGTTTGAGATCCTCATTTTCAAATATAATATCAAGAACAACATTATACGCAAAAATGTCGTCAATAACTACATTAGTTTGATTCCATATTTTTCCTGTCATGACATAGTTTATTGAAATTTCATTATTATCTTTAGGTATTTCACCTTCCTCACTAGTCATGTCAAGGATTTCTTCATGACTATTTAAATCCTCAACCAAGTCTTCTTTACTATTAATTCTTTTTTTTTTTTCGATGATTTTTATCTTTGGAACCTACTGGTCTACCACGCTTCTGGCATGTTCCAGACTCATTAGTGACAACTTGCTGTGTTGGAATATCAATTTTCAACGGAACGTTTGCAGCTAATATATGTGATATAGTTTTTTTTTTTTTTTTTTGTATCTATAAATGCATCTGGTAACTAATTTGTTATATTTTGCAAATGAATTATCCTCTAAACTTCAAATTCACATTGATTTGTGCGGGGATCTAAATGAGACAATAACGATGCATTCCATATAATTGCTTCTTCCAATCTCTTAATTTCTCCTTCTAATGTTGGAAAATTTGTCTCATCAAAATGACCATAAGCAAATAATGCAGTAAATACATCACCCATCATGAGTTCAATATATTTAATAATTGATGGAGAATAATATCCAACATATATTCCTAACCTCCTTTGAGGACGCATCTTAGTACGTTGTGGTGGAGCAATTAGAACATATACTGCACATCCAAAAATTCTCAGATAGAAAATATTTGGCTCATGGCCATAAGTTAATTGTAATGAAGAGTACTTATGATAAGCTACTGGCCTAATGCATATAAGTGGCGTGCATACAAAATAGAATGTCCCCATATAGATGTAGGAAGCTTGGCTCTCATAAGCATGGTCTAGCAATTAACCGCAAATGTTTTATGAATGATTTTGCTAAACCATTTTGTGTATGAACATGAGTTGTAGGATGTTCAAAACTTATCCTAATTGACATACAATAATTATCAAAAACTTGGGATATAAATTCACCAACATTATCAAGACGAATGGTCTTAATTGCGTAATCAGAAAATTGTGCTCTTAAATTAATTATTTGAGCAAGAATCTTGCAAATGCAAGATATCAATTTGATAATAAGCACACATGTGAATATTTACTGGATGCATTTATTAATACCATAAATATTTAAATGCTCCATTTGGTGGATTAATAGGTCCACATATACCACCATGATTTCGTTGTAAAATGCAAAAGGTTCAATTCCCACTTTGGCTTGTGATAGTCTAATTATTAATTTGCTTTGAGAGCAAGCATCACATGATAGTTCATTGGATTGAAGAATCTTTTGGCTCTTCAATGGGTGTCCATTTGAAATCTCAATAATTCTTCTCATTATTATAAACTCTGAACGATCTAATCAGTCATGCCAAATAGCAAATATATTTGGATTCATAAACTTCAGGTTCATTGTTGCATGTGTTTTAATTACTCGTATATGAGTATAATTGATAACTTGTAGAAATACAAGTTCTTGTCTCTCAAAAGTTGGAACAATTAGGGTTTTTAATGATAAAATCTCATCATTCTTTGAGAAAACGTATGGAATTACTCAAACACTACTAAACTTGCACAAAAGAATGTTTATTGCTAAAAGCTGCATCACTAACACATATTATTGCAGGATTTCAACAAAGATTCTAAGTGTCGCAGGCGAAGCTAACGCATGGACATGCGTCGGAAGGATTTCAACGCAACAAAGGTTCATTCACTTAGGCTGTTTGTGATAAATCACCACTTGCAAGTATAGGCATCTGACCAGCGGCGTCTGAAAAGTATCTGAATGTCAGGCGGCTGACCAGGATATGGAATTTAATGTTGCCCCATCATCAAGCGGTGAAGAGCAACACTTATAAATAGATGAAATCCCACCAGAAGAAGGGTAATTAGCTCATTATGTATAAATCCGAAAACTAGAGAGACTTAGAGCTTTGCTGCTACTACAGGGAGAACACAAGGGGAAAAGATCCATCTCCACCGTTGATCAAGAAGTGAAGAAGACCTAGCTAGAGAGAGAAATTTCTTCCATTTCTTCCACAAATTGGTTGTACACGAATTTAAATTGAGCGAAAGAGGACAAGAGATTGTACTCTGCAGATTAATTCTACTCTCTTCATCTTAATTCTACTCTCTTCATCTCATTCGATTAAGTATTGACATTGTAAAGACAATATGGTTCTTTATGAATTCACAAATGTGATCAACTACACTTTGCTACTATTTATTTTTGCCATATGTTAGATGCATCTATGACTTCACGCAAGTTCAATTTCTAAACGCCTAAGCCAACATAATTACTTGGTAAAAGTTCTTTTAGCTTGAATTATTTGAGAGAATAAGCAAGTAAGCATTAAGTAAAAAACGCTTGGTACATCTAGAGATAGAGGCGATAATGTTTTATTGCATTATGTGATTAACTCATGCATCCTAAAGATAGGAATTTGTGTGACATCCGCATTGAGAAATGCTGAATAGAAATTATGCAGAAACCTAGCATATTTACACATACTTGAGTTATAAACAAGCAAAGTTCATTTCCATGTTCACCGCTTTCTCGTATGTGTGCATCTCACTTAGATCGACGCATACCATTTTCACTGAACACCATTTCCACATGAACCCTTGTTTTCCACTTGACCTTTTGCATCTTCTTGTACGCACGCAGTAAACTTAGTGTAGGTAAAAAAAAAAAAAAACACTTATTCAACATTTACTTAGAATCCTTCTACATTAGCAACAACGCAAGCTCTGCGTTAGCTTTGATCTAAATCCCTGAGTTCGACCCTAGACTTACCAGGAACTGTAATGCTTTTTATATATGTTTGATATTCAATGCTCATGATGATGCGATACTACTACTATTTATTCGTTAATTAGGGATGCTCAGGTAGTATGCCCTATGTTGTCACAAGTTTCCTTACGATGGAACCAAGTGTAATTCCACCACAAGTTTCTCGGTGTGATCTGAGGTCGAACATGGGGAAGTGGTGCCGGTTATTGCGGTATGTTCATGGTATATGCGACCGGGATTTTCAATTATTTATAAAAGTGTGTACAGTATGTAAATTATAGTAAAATAAAGGAAAGTGGTAAAGATGCGGTAAAACATGAAAATACAATAAACCTAAGCTAGATTTACAAGATACAGGCTTTATGTTCAAGATACTAGGATTAAGGCTGGCTATGAAGGTTGTGCAAAGACGTGGGATGCGACGACAAGTCTTGTGGATAAATGAGAAGGAGAAAGATAAGTATTACAAACAACGCAAGTTCTTAATTGAATTAAAGGTACAAATACTATTCCGCTCTCCTCTTGGCGTACACCTCTCAGTGATTGGCCGCGTTTCCCACATGTCTGTGGTGAAAACAGAGTTCAACGTAATGAACGCAAGGTTGCTTCCATGTCTGGAAGTACTACTCTCTTTAGTTAACGCACTCTTCTGACCTTCTCTCGATAGATCAGAATGACATCTTCACTTCTATTCTCACAGGTGAAGATGCCGTTTAGCATGCTTTAGCTAAACATATTTTATAACTTTAATACATATTAAGTTCTTGGTGATTCATATTGCTCATCAAGGGATTAAGAAAACATCATGGAGAAAGTGACTAATGGGTGAACGGAAATAGACAGAGAATGGTAAATAAAATCTATCGAAACATTTAATATTTCTACCAAGTGTTTGATACATGATATGTGAATGAAGAGATAAAGAAAATATGGAATACAATGAGAGAGAGATGGAATAGATACAATCAGATGCCAATGTCTTGGCACAGATTCAATGGAGATCTGTTTGCTGGGTAGGATGGTTTCGATGGCAGGAAGAGCTTCCCTCTCAGACTTGCTTCACTGGTAGCAGGGGTCTTTGCACAGAGCTTCGATCGGGTATATAGCAAGTCGGATATGAGATTTACCTCTCGGCCTTATCTCGTTCTCTTCCTAGATTTCTTCCTTTCAGCACTCAACTCAGCCTTTTGTCTCTAAAATCTTACAGCATTTAGCCCAGTATCCGATAGCATACTTTTTTTTTTTTCTGAAATCGCTGAGGTATTTATAGGAGTAGATCCTTTGACTCCAGCCTTGTGGTCCCCACTTGATGGTTATGGTAATTCTGCAGATGGAGGGATATTATTCCTTCTGTTATGCAATCAGATCATCAATTCTAGACAACCGTTAGTTGTACACGTGTCTCAATCCTCCGCTCTCACGTTGCTCAGTTGCATCTTTCGATCATAGGTTCGCATGCGGTGTATGTTTTTATTACTGCATGCGGTTGAAGCATAGCTCTGGATCGACTGTTGCATTGCGCCTTTACTGCGGTAATTGTCTCTTCATGGTCGATCGACAGACACAATGTTATAGAGATGCGTTGATTAGTTTCTCATGAGCCTTGAGCGTAAGCAGTTACTTGGTCTCCTACAAAACAGAGTAAAGTTAGGCTTGTCCTCCATCTTTTCAAGTTAGTGGGTGTAATTGCAAACGTTTCTAATTATTGTTATACTAGGTTAATTTTCATACAATTGGTGCATAATTACTGACTTTTGGCCGCAATATCTATATAAGGTGGCATAAATAACTTGTATTTCTACAAGTTATCATACCCCCAAATTTAGATATATTCTTGTCCTCAAGCATATCTTCTACTAAGGCAATCATGCTCCATTCTTATTCTATATTTCTGCGACGATTGGTTGCTTCGAATGTTACACTTAGGCACATTACTTGACATCACACTTTCCTTCTATCCTTGCTAATTCTTAGCAAGCCCTACTTTATTCTTCTATGCAACAAAATCCTGCTCAAAGACACTTTTTTAGTTTTCAAAGTAGAATGCTTATCTCTTCTTTATCAAACCAACTTGATGTATCTATATTCGGTGAGCAAAACTTTGCATCATTTATTCACTTAGGGACAGTTGGTCATGGTTACACCCTTCGTTTTGGCTTGTCCCCATGGGTGTCATGCGAACATCCAACTACGGTAGTGTGCCAGTTCTAACTTTAACTCATAATAATCAGAGGAGTTATCCCTTGCATTCTTTTTCTTTTTTGGTTTATACTACGTTGTTCTTAAAAACCTACTTTCGTTTTGGCTTGCTTCTATGGGTGTCATACGAACATCCAACTACGAGCAGGCTTCTTTCACAACTAAACTCTTATCAGGTTGGGAATAGTTTTGAAATTTTTCTTTGCTCTGACATTGGAGTTTTGCATAAAAAATTTTCTAAAATACTGCATACTTCTGAATTCATCTGCTCAGACCTTCCCCACCCCTAAATTTAAAGATGAGCAAGATCTTCATTGCGTTGTTTGGATAGATTAGACAAACACTTAGAAGAAAATTTCAAAAAGAAGGTTTGAGCAGGACTTTGAAAGATAAAAGGTAAAGTACTGCTAAACTAAGAGTTAACTAAGTGTTAGTCAGAATTTACTAAGTATGGGAAATGTGTCTAAGATTAACATATAATACATCATAGCAATGCAATGAAGATCGTAAAAATACAAGAGTACAAATATAGTAAAGATTAACAGAGGAAGATAAAGAGAGAGACACAGGCAAAGAGTAAAGTGAACTATGTACTTTGATTGTATTGACTATTAACATAGTGTGCGAATATATTACAAATGATCGGAAACAAAATTTTCTCATGCCTACACAAGAGTCAAAGAATTCGGTTAAGTTACAATTTAATAAAAGAATTGAATACAATTAAAGAATGGCCGCATAGAAACTTAAAATTGAAGAAAGAATAAAAAAACTAAGGTTGAGGAGTAGGGGGATCTGGTGGAGGATATTGAGGCAGTGCAGCAGAGCCATCATTAAACATTAAGTGCTGCCTTAGATGTGGAGGCACCATCGGACTATGCAGATAAGCGGTAAGAAAGTTGAAGTACTCTTTATTGCACTCCGCTATTTGCTGTTGTTGTTGAAAATTCCTATGCATACTGCGCTGGATATTGATGATTGCTTCCCTTGAGGTTGCCGCACTGCGTTGAATCTTATCAATGCGCTCTATTGCTACCTCAAATTGATGGTTGAAGAAGAGATGCTGCTGAGAGACAAGTTCTAGCTGTTGGGCGAAGAGGCTTCTCATTTCAACTAACTCAGCAGCCAAGGAGGTGGAG